>NC_132888.1:4493289-4618793 GCF_030463535.1 Salminus brasiliensis
ACTATAGTACAGTTTCAGCTCTTTAATTGAGTTAGATTGGGATACAGTACCATACTTTCACTATAGTACAGTTCCAGCTCTTTTAATTGAGTTAGATTGGGATACAGTACCATACTTTCACTATAGTACAGTTTCAGCTCTTTTAATTGAGTTAGATTGGGATACAGTACCATCCTTTCACTATAGTACAGTTTCAGCTCTTTTAATTGAGTTAGATTGGGATACAGTACCATACTTTCACTATAGTACACTTTCAGCCCTCTAATTGAGTTAGATTGGGATACAGTACCATACTTTCACTATAGTACAGTTCCAGCTCTTTTAATTGAGTTAGATTGGGATACAGTACCATACTTTCACTATAGTACAGTTTCTGCTCTTTTAATTGGGTTAGATTGGGGTACAGTAGCATACTTTCACTATAGTACAGTTTCAGCTCTTTAATTGAGTTAGATTGAGATACAGTACCATACTTTCACTATAGTACAGTTTCTGCTCTTTTAATTGAGTTAGATTGAGATACAGTACCATACTATCACTATAGTACAGTTTGTGCTCTTTTAATTGAGTTAGATTGGGATACAGTACCATACGTTCACTATAGTACAGTTTCTGCTCTTTTAATTGAGTTAGATTGGGATACAGTGCCATACTTTCACTATAGTACAGTTTCTGCTCTTTTAATTGAGTTAGATTGGGATACAGTACCATACTTTCACTATAGTACAGTCTCAGCTCTTTAATTTAGTTAGATTGGGGTACAGTACCATACTTTCACTATAGTACAGTTTCAGCTCTTTAATTGAGTTAGATTGAGATACAGTACCATACTTTCACTATAGTATAGTTTCTGCTCTTTAATTGAGTTAGATTGAGATACAGTACCATACTTTCACTATAGTATAGTTTCTGCTCTTTTAATTGAGTTAGATTGGGATACAGTACCATACTTTCACTATAGTACACTTTCAGCTCTTTTAATTGAGTTAGATTGAGATACAGTACCATACTTTCACTATAGTACAGTTTCAGCTCTTTAATTTAGTTAGATTGGGGTACAGTACCATACTTTCACTATAGTACAGTTTCAGCTCTTTAATTGAGTTAGATTGAGATACAGTACCATACTTTCACTATAGTATAGTTTCTGCTCTTTTAATTGAGTTAGATTGGGATACAGTACCATACTTTCACTATAGTACAGTTTCAGCTCTTTTAATTGAGTTAGATTGGGATACAGTACCATACTTTCACTATAGTACAGTCTCAGCTCTTTAATTTAGTTAGATTGGGGTACAGTACCATACTTTCACTATAGTACAGTTTCAGCTCTTTTAATTGAGTTAGATTGGGGTACAGTACCATACTTTCACTATAGTACACTTTCAGCTCTTTTAATTGAGTTAGATTGGGGTACAGTAGCATACTTTCACTATAGTACAGTTTCTGCTCTTTTAATTGAGTTAGATTGGGATACAGTACCATACTTTCACTATAGTACACTTTCAGCTCTTTTAATTGAGTTAGATTGGGATACAGTACCATACTTTCACTATAGTACAGTCTCAGCTCTTTAATTTAGTTAGATTGGGGTACAGTACCATACTTTCACTATAGTACAGTTTCAGCTCTTTAATTGAGTTAGATTGAGATACAGTACCATACTTTCACTATAGTATAGTTTCTGCTCTTTAATTGAGTTAGATTGAGATACAGTACCATACTTTCACTATAGTATAGTTTCTGCTCTTTTAATTGAGCTAGATTGGGATACAGTACCATACTTTCACTATAGTACACTTTCAGCTCTTTTAATTGAGTTAGATTGGGATACAGTACCATACTTTCACTATAGTACAGTTTCAGCTCTTTAATTTAGTTAGATTGGGGTACAGTACCATACTTTCACTATAGTACAGTTTCAGCTCTTTAATTGAGTTAGATTGAGATACAGTACCATACTTTCACTATAGTATAGTTTCTGCTCTTTTAATTGAGTTAGATTGGGATACAGTACCATACTTTCACTATAGTACAGTTTCAGCTCTTTTAATTGAGTTAGATTGGGATACAGTACCATACTTTCACTATAGTACAGTCTCAGCTCTTTAATTTAGTTAGACTGGGGTACAGTACCATACTTTCACTATAGTACAGTTTCAGCTCTTTTAATTGAGTTAGATTGGGGTACAGTACCATACTTTCACTATAGTACACTTTCAGCTCTTTTAATTGAGTTAGATTGGGGTACAGTAGCATACTTTCACTATAGTACAGTTTCTGCTCTTTTAATTGAGTTAGATTGGGATACAGTACCATACTTTCACTATAGTACACTTTCAGCTCTTTTAATTGAGTTAGATTGGGATACAGTACCATACTTTCACTATAGTACAGTCTCAGCTCTTTAATTTAGTTAGATTGGGGTACAGTACCATACTTTCACTATAGTACAGTCTCAGCTCTTTAATTTAGTTAGATTGGGGTACAGTACCATACTTTCACTATAGTACAGTTTCAGCTCTTTAATTGAGTTAGATTGAGATACAGTACCATACTTTCACTATAGTATAGTTTCTGCTCTTTAATTGAGTTAGATTGAGATACAGTACCATACTTTCACTATAGTATAGTTTCTGCTCTTTTAATTGAGCTAGATTGGGATACAGTACCATACTTTCACTATAGTACACTTTCAGCTCTTTTAATTGAGTTAGATTGAGATACAGTACCATACTTTCACTATAGTACAGTTTCAGCTCTTTAATTGAGTTAGATTGAGATACAGTACCATACTTTCACTGTAGTACAGTCTCAGCTCTTTAATTTAGTTAGATTGGGGTACAGTACCATACTTTCACTATAGTACAGTTTCAGCTCTTTAATTGAGTTAGATTGAGATACAGTACCATACTTTCACTATAGTATAGTTTCTGCTCTTTTAATTGAGTTAGATTGGGATACAGTACCATACTTTCACTATAGTACAGTTTCAGCTCTTTTAATTGAGTTAGATTGGGATACAGTACCATACTTTCACTATAGTACAGTTTCAGCTCTTTTAATTGAGTTAGATTGGGGTACAGTACCATACTTTCACTATAGTACAGTCTCAGCTCTTTAATTTAGTTAGATTGGGGTACAGTACCATACTTTCACTATAGTACAGTTTCTGCTCTTTTAATTGAGTTAGATTGGGATACAGTACCATACTTTCACTATAGTACAGTTTCTGCTCTTTCAGCTATTTAGAATGCAATCTGTACGTTTCTAATAATAATAATAATAATAATAATAATAATGTTTTGATTAATTATTTAAAAAGAGCCGTAACTCACTTCTGTTCGCCCGTGTGAATTCCAGCCAGTCACAGTGCAGGAGGCGGGACATTGCAAGCCAATCAAAGCACAGGAGGGTGAGCCTTTTCGGAATACGGGTAGGGAAAGCAGCACGCATGCTCAGAGCGATGGGGTGCGATGTGTTACCTGAGTGCGCCCCCCAGTGGACAAACAGGTGTACAATGTAAAACAGCCAGGTTACTGATTTGTTTTTAGGCAAAGTGCACAGAGAACAGCACTGAGCAGGAAAGGCTAGTGTGTGTGTGTGTGTGTGTGTGTGTGTGTGTGTGTGTGTGTGTGTGTGTGTGTGAGCAAGTTAAGGCCAGTGGAAGCATCTGATTATTATCTAGTGCATAATCAACAGCGATAATCCAGCAGTACGTGTGAACTGACCTCTGTTACTGACGATTCTTCTTCTTCTAATTATTCTTATTTTCTAGAATATATCTTGAATTTAATCCAATTGGTATATTGATTATTGATTATTATATATTATTCAGCTAAAGGTGCTGGAAAAGATTGAAATAATAGTGTTTTGATTGATTATGATAAAGATCATGATGTTTGATGTTATTATTATTATTATTATTATTAAGAATAAGAATAATATAACTTTAATACAAGCAAATTGGTTATTGATTATTTTGGTTAATTAGCTCAAGATGCTGGAAATGATTTGATGATAATGATGATGATGATTATGGTGGTGATGATGATGGATATGATGATGATGATAATAATGATGATCATGGTGATGATCTCAATTGTGACTATGATAAGGATTGTTGCAATAATGTTTGTTGTAATGTGATGATGAAGATGAAGATGGTGATGATGATGATGATGATTGTAATAATTATCATGATATTTATCATTCATATTATTATTATTATCTAGAATACAACTTGAAAATGAACTATTAATGATGATGATATTGATGATTATTATTTGGATTCTTCTTCTTCTTCTTCTTTATTCTTCTTCTTCTTATTATTTATTATATTATTATATCATAAATATTGTCCAGGCTCAAGGTGCTGTACAATGTTTGATAACAACAACAACAACAACAATAATAATAATAATAATAATAATAATTGATATGAAATCAAATAAAAATATATTCAGTTTTTTTTTATTTTCATCAAAAAAGAAAACACAGAATAAAAGTTACAAACTTGTTGACCATGTGTGAAAACCATACAGAAGTATTTCTGATGCTGGACAGTGACTGGACATCATATCACCATATTACCATTAGAGCAGTTTCAATATCAACAACAGACAAGCTAAACAATCCCATCTCTGGCAGCAATGAGGGACACGGGACAAGAGGACCAAAGGTATGAAGGTGAAACATTGGCTGTACAGCAGGGCAGTGGCTGTGTACAATCTGAAATACAGTTTAGTGCAGATTAGTAATTCCAGGTGTGAGACACAAGGGGGCAGTCAAGGTAGCTAGAATGTAGGTCAGCTGAAGATGTAATGATGATATAATTTAATAACACCTTAATCTGATATTCATTCATTCATGAAAAAGGCTCATATGTATACCTGAATGCTGGTCTGCTGGAAACCAGTTTTACTGGGTGACCAACTGAACCTGCATTACACAGACTTCCACCAGCATGGAATAAATGCTGGTTTAAGAGAGATGTTTATTTCAGCAGGGTAAAGTTCTTTATATGTTGGATAGAAGAACACAGTAATAAGGACACAGTCAGAAGAACCCAGTTAGAACCCAGAGTTCCTCTAACTGTGCTCCTCTGACTGTGGTCTTCTGACTGTGTCAGCAAAATCTAGTAGAAAAGAAACAGTGAATGAACAGGAGTCCCAATATTTTTGTCCATACAGTGTATGATACTGCCATATGAATTTTTAAGCATTTGCCCACTCATGCATGATATATGTGCATATACGGCCATATAGCAGATTTCCATACGGGGTAAAATGGCTCTGTAGTTGTTGCTAAAGGCACCTGTCAGTTTTCAGTTTCTTCTGACTGTGTTCCTCTGACTGTGTTCCTCTGACTGTGTTCTTCTGACTGTGTTCTTCTGACTGTGTTCCCCTAACTGTGTTATTCTGTGTTCCTCTGACTGTGTTCCTCTGACTGTGTTCTTCTGACTGTGTTCTTCTGACTGTGTTCTTCTGACTGTGTTCCTCTAACTGTGTTATTCTGTGTTCCTCTGACTGTGTTCCTCTGACTGTGTTCTTCTGACTGTGTTCTTCTGACTGTGTTCCTCTAACTGTGTTATTCTGTGTTCTTCTGACTGTGTTCTTCTGACTGTGTTCCTCTGACTGTGTTCCTCTGACTGTGTTCTTCTGACTGTGTTCTTCTGACTGTGTTCCTCTAACTGTGTTATTCTGTGTTCTTCTGACTGTGTTCTTCTGACTGTGTTCTTTTGACTGTGTTATTCTAACTGTGTTCTTCTAACTGTGTTCTTCTAACTGTGTTCTTTTGAGTGTGTTATTCTAACTGTGTTCTTCTGACTGTGTTCTTCTGACTGTGTTCTTCTGACTGTGTTCTTCTAACTGTGTTATTCTGTGTTCTTCTGACTGTGTTCCTCTAACTGTGTTATTTTGTGTTCTTCTGACTGTGTTCTTCTATGTTCTTCTGACTGTGTTCTTCTAACTGTGTTCTTCTAACTGTGTTATTCTGTGTTCTTCTGACTGTGTTCTTCTATGTTCCTCTAACTGTGTTATTCTGTGTTCTTCTGACTGTTCCTCTGACTGTGTTCTTCTGACTGTGTTCCTTTAACTGTGTTCCTCTGACTGTGTTCCTCTAACTGTGTTATTCTGATTGTGTTCATCTAACCGTGTTCTTCTAACTATGTTCTTCTAACTGTGTTCTTCTAACTGTGTTCTTTTAACTGTGTTCCTCTAACTGTATTTTTCTGACTGTGTTCCTCTAACTATGTTCTTCTGTGTTCATCTAACTATGTTCATCTGTGTTCATCTAACTATGTTCATCTGTGTTCCTCTATGTTCATCTGTGTTCCTCTAACTGTGTTCTTCTAACTATGTTCTTCTGTGTTCTAACTGTGTTCCTCTAACTATGTTCTTCTGTGTTCCTCTAACTATGTTCTTCTGTGTTCTAACTGTGTTCTTCTAACTATGTTCTTCTGTGTTCATCTAACTGTGTTTTTCTAACTATGTTCTTCTGTGTTCATCTAACTGTGTTTTTCTAACTATGTTCTTCTGTGTTCATCTAACTGTGTTCTTCTAACTATGTTCTTCTGTGTTCATCTAACTGTGTTCTTCTAACTATGTTCTTCTGTGTTCATCTAACTATGTTCTTCTGTGTTCTAACTGTGTTCTTCTGTGTTCATCTAACTGTGTTCTTCTAACTATGTTCTTCTGTGTTCCTCTAACTATGTTCTTCTAACTATGTTCTTCTGTGTTCCTCTAACTATGTTCTTCTGTGTTCTAACTGTGTTCTTCTGTGTTCATCTAACTGTGTTCTTCTAACTATGTTCTTCTGTGTTCATCTAACTGTGTTCTTCTAACTATGTTCTTCTGTGTTCATCTAACTATGTTCTTCTGTGTTCTAACTGTGTTCTTCTGTGTTCATCTAACTGTGTTCTTCTAACTATGTTCTTCTGTGTTCATCTAACTGTGTTCTTCTAACTATGTTCTTCTGTGTTCCTCTAACTATGTTCTTCTGTGTTCTAACTGTGTTCTTCTGTGTTCATCTAACTGTGTTCTTCTAACTATGTTCTTCTGTGTTCCTCTAACTGTGTTCATCTGATTGTGTTAGCAAAATCTAGTTGAAAGCCTACTCCCCTGGACAGTAGAGACAGTTACTCCAACAAAAGCAGAATCAGCTCTCTTTAATACCCTTAATTTTTTATAAGAAACAATGAATGAACAGGTGTCCCAATACTTTCGTCCTATACTTAGACACATGGAGCATACTTCCATATGTATTTTAGAACACCTGCGGCTCTGTAGTTGTAGTTGTGGCTACAGGAACTTTTCAGACTGATAAATTCATCATATTATGATGATCAAACATCTCGGACCGAGCAGAGCGTCTAATTCTCCAGAGCTACGAGCCCAATGAAGGAGACTGCGGAAGTAGCCTAACCTCACATTTCCTTCCCTCACCTCAGAGCTGAGCAGTGCTTCCTGACGTGCACGTATCACACACACACACACACACACACACACACACACACACTCACTCTACCTGCCGGTCTGGAGGTGATCCGCTGAGCTGAGTGAAGCGACTCTTCGAGCCGAGAGATCTTCGTGGGAATCGTCGTGAAGGATCTGCGGAGGTGATCGAAGGTCCTGCCCAGGAAAGCCGGAGAGTTCCCGGCTGGTTTGCTGTCGAGGAGCTGGAGCTAAAGCCGAGCTTTGGAAAGCCAAACTCACCGCAGACACCATGAGCTCTGCTGCTTATGTAAGTCGACCTCCCTGTTGATTCACTTTGGGTGGAGTTGCTGCTCTGCTTGACGTTGTTGACTCCCAAACCCACCTTGATTAAACAGGCGCAGCAGAAGTGTGTGGAGAAGTGTGTGGAGTAGGGTTGCACAGGTGAACTGCTGCTTAAAACAAGGGAATTCAGTCCTGAGGAACCTGTAGAACTTCAGTGGAACTTCTTGGTACCACTAGTTGGCATCTGCCAGCACTGGACCTGAGTCTGGACGGCTCTTTCTGGGGCTCCTTTAGTCTACAAAAATGATAATGCTCAGGAATATGAGATCTGAGGAACAGCAAAGCAGTGCTGAAGCTGATCCAGCAGAACAGAGATGCTCTGAAGGTGAAATTGCAGCCTAATATGAAAGACAACGTAACATAAAGTGATTAAATGTTGTCATTAGGTCTAGTTGTGAGATTCCCACTCTTGGGTGGGGTCGCGACTCTTCTTGACACCTTTGACTCCACACTGTTAAATCCGGCCAAGATCCTTGAGGAACTTGTGGAGGAACTGTGAAGGAACCTCTCAGGGATGGCCCAAGCCTTTATGGGGCCCTAAACAGATTACCCAAGCACCCCCCACCCGCCAAATACCACCATCTCAGCACCAGATGCTTCATCATTAGCCTTGGTGGCCCCCCTTGGGCCCCAAGTGGCTGTGTAATTCCAGTATGCCTTGGGCCGGCTCTGGAACCTCCTTAAGGTGAAACTTTGATGAACCTTCAAGGAAATCTTTACCTCTAAAATTTTTGAAGTAGCAGAAGTGTGTAGAATAGTGTTCTTCAGGTGAAACTCAAGGTGTATTTCACAAAAAATTGCTGAGAAGAACATTCTAAAGCAACTTAAGTAACTAGGGTGGGTTTTGTATAAGGTGAATTTCATATATAAGAACCAGGCCGAGCTAGCTGCAGCAGAACAGGTGAAGAACCTGAGCGTTAGCATGAGGGCATGGCCTGGGTCATTCAAGGTCAACGGGACTTTCTTCTGGGGAATGTGGATTAGCCACCCCTTTTTTTTTCTAGCATAGTGCAACTATAGCGCTCCCTTGTGTGAATAGTAAATGTAGATATGGTAGAAGCCTAGGTTTGTGGACCCCCTTCTAATAAAGGCATTCAGCTACTTTAAGCTGCACCCATTGCTGTTACAGATGTGCAAATACACACACACACATACAGCTTGTCTAGTAGGACCAATAGAATAGGACTTTCTGGAGCAGTTAAAGATGAACCTATTGGCATCGTACCTAATGCCAGACGTGGGCTAGAAGGGTATAAAGCCCCCCAGCATTGAGGAGCTGTGGAGCAGTGGAAGATCTGCGTTCTCTGGAATGATGGATGGTGGTGCTCCATCCCGTAATTTTGGGATGAGTTGAGGGTTCATCCAGCAATGCTCCTCCAAAATCTAGTAGAAAGCCTTCATTTCTGGACAGTAGATACTCCAGCAATACCCTTGGTTTTAGAAGAATGAGCAGGTGTCCCAATACAATAAGTGTAGCCTGTATATTTTTTACACATATAGTAATAAAGTCTTCTACAAAGTCACGCCTAGCGTCCACCAATTTTGATGCTTAGTCTGTTACTTGGAAGGGCATACTCCTTGAGCTTGATTTCGCCATTGAGGAACTGTTGGTCTTATTTGTGCATTGCCGAAGCTAGTCACTTCAGCAGTGTTCCTATGCGACACTCAGGATTGTACGAGATTTTTTTATATTGAGTCCATTGCAGAAATCGTGGACATCATAAGACCCTACAAGAGGCTGCGAGATGCTAAATATCAAGCTCTAATAGGTGGAACACTCTGAACACCCACCTCCTGGTCCTTAAACCCATTATACACAGCTCCAGGGCTGTAAAAAATGAAGAGACCACCCTGATCAGCTTCTCTGTTTTTTTTTTTAAATATTTATAGGCAGTGTGTTTAAGGGAAATTAACATTTGCATTATATTTCATAAACCATGGACAACATTTCCCCCAAATTCCAAATAAAAATATTCATATTTAGAGCATTTATTTATTTGCAGAAATGACAACTGCTCAAAATCAACTGCTCATGCTAATATGCTAATATCTGAACTTTGAAAGCATTCAGAAATCACTATAGTGAAATAACCTCGACGGCCAATCACAGCTCTCATGTCTCGGCCGGCTCTCCACTAGTCTTTCACATTACTGTTGGGACTTTATGCCAGTCATAGTCTGCAGATTCAGCTAACTCAGCTTAGTTTGATGAAATGTCTGGAATATAACGACTGCCGTACACATAGAGATGCAGATTTTGGAAAATAAATAATAAGTGGTCTTCTAAGCTGTATAATCCCCGCATCTCATGCCAACTCCATGTCGAACATATGTCACACCCATCTCCACCCTGCCCCCCCTTTCCTTCCATCACTCACCACACCAGTGGGGATTCCGGCCTCCCGGCTTCACACGCAGACCACAGGAAAACCGAACTGGACAAAGCTGCAATATTAACATAATGAAGACGTTTCCCCCCAGCAAAGCTTTGCCATTCCGTCTCCTCAGGTCCTGCTCATCAGTTTGAGAATGCGTGTAGTGTTGGTTGCAGTCAAGTGCTGCTCTCCAGGTCAAGAGCGTTTTTAGCAAGATTGGGTTCTTTGTTCTGGTTTCTCTGTACGCTGCTAATGCAAGCTGAAGATGAATGGCCAGGCGGGCATGAGTGCCGCATTGGAAGCTGCTGGTCCTTTGCCTCTCTGTGATGTACCACCTGGTATCTTCTCATGTTCAGATTATAGGAAACTTCTGAAAAAGTGAATGACTCCATTTAGAGCCTGTGAACCAAGCTGTCGGGACATTGTCTGAGGGCATCGATCAAAAGGAAGTCGTACATTTGTGTCTAAAAGACTATTTTAGGATTCGTATTAGTGTTGCACCGATACTGTATCGATATCGGCACCGATACTGGCACTTACACACAGTATCGGTATTGGCATTAGAGAGCACTGATGGCATGAAACTATTTATTTAACATATTAAATTTAGTTTGCATACTTTAAACAACCAGTAAACAGCCAGTCTTACATTATTAGCATTAAACACACTTTTAATGCTCTTATTTATTTATTTTTTTTTTTGGGTTCTAAAACCAAAGCTGAGTTTTAGCAGCTTGTTTTAAGGAACACGCTGAAGTTTAGTATCTTTTTACATAGAGACGTGTTCTTGTAATGAAATGTGAATTTTAAACACCAAATAAAAAGCTGTTCGGTCAAGCTTAGCAAGATTATGCTCCCCTATTTTCATTGTTTCATAGCTCTGAAACTTTTATATAAAAAAAAAATATATATATATATATATATATATATATATATCGTTCATGTATTTTTTTTTTTACATGAGCATATCTGAACTTTGGGAGGACGTGTGTGTGTGTGTATATATATATATATATATCTACACGTCCTCCCGATATTCAGATATGCTCATGTAAAAAAAAAAAAATCTATACAAAAATCCACTCATTAGCTTTGTGAAATGATTGGATCCATCAGTGTTCCCCTACGTTATGGTCCGGTGGGTGGTATTGTTGTACCTGTAGCAGGTGCTGGAACAACAAGCCTCCCAAGGCTTGAGGACCAACTTTTCAGATGTTCCATTACTCAACCAGTACATGCTGTTCTTTTTAAGAAGTATCAGGATTTATAGCCATTGATCGAGTATTTAAGTCAAAGTTGGTATTGGTACTCTATATCGGCAGATACCTGAAAATCTGGTATCAGTATTTACATTTACATTTGCATTTACAGCATTTAGCAGACGCTCTTATCCAGAGCGACTTACAAAAGTTCTTCACTGATTACTCAAGAAGAACCTGAGCTAGTTTGAATAGACTAAAAATTCAAAGATCCTCTAATCTTAGACTCTACTAAACACAAGTCAATAAGGAGACCATAGTACTCTTCTCTTCACCTGAGTACTGTCAGAAGAGGAGGAGGGTCTTCAGTCTGGGTTTGAAGACAGTGAGCGTTGGACTCTGCTGTTCGGACACCCAGGGGAAGTTTGTTCCACCACTTCGGTGCAGGACAGAAAAAAGTCTGGATGCTCGTCTTCCGTGGATCTTAAAGAATGGCGGGTCGAGCCGAGCCGTACTTGAAGCTGGAAGGGCTCTCGGTGCAGATCAGCTTTTGACCATCACCATCAAGTACGGAGGGGCTGGCTGGTCCAGTCTTGGCTTTGTAGGCCAGAGTCAGGGGTTTGAATCTGATGACCTGGGCAGCAGCTACAGGAAGCTACAGTGAAGAGAGAACGCAGCAGAGGAGGAGAAGCTGAACATGGCTGAACTTAGGTATTGGTATCGGAAAGGGAAAAGTGGTATCGGTGCATCTTTAATGCGTATAATGTGTACTAAAAGTAGTTTGGCCAACCTTTGTGGTTTGATTGAAGGCAAAGAGACGTCAGGTCAGGCCTTGTTTGTTTACAATGTAGATTGCCTCGAGCCATTTGGCAAGTAGGTGCAGGCAGAGATGACTGTGCACAGACCAATGTTAAGTGTCCATTTGTACAATCTATAGAGCTTTTATTAGGTCCTCTAAATGCACGCAAGTAAACAATACTTGTCATTTGTGACACAAACAGCTTGCCAAGCACTGTTGAGCTGCGCCGTAGTCCTGCTTGCTTTAGTTGCAGCTTTAGTGCCGTTACTGCAAAGCCAACAGTTTTATCTGGCCTCTTTTTGTTCCTTGTCCAAAAACAGCCCTTTTACTGTTGTGGATTCTGGAAGAGACGCATGTTGTGTGGGTAAAAGCAAAGGTATAATGTCTACTTTACCTGTTTGTAATAAGGTTTACTATATATATATATATATATATATATATATATCTGGTGCAGAACCAACCAATCACAGCTAAGTGGGCTCATCTAAATATTGTCTGTATCTGATGCGGGGCTTACTAACATTATACATTAAATTATATATATATATATATAAAAATTTTTTTTTTTTTTTTTTTTTAATTATTATTTTTTTTTTTTTATAGTGACTGAGGCCTTAATATAATATGTATATATACACACGTTCTCCCGATGCCACTAAATATAGTCACTATATATTTGTGTGTGTATATATATTAGTGACTTATATATAGTGACTATACTTACATATATTTACATACATATATTACTTATATATTTACATATACATTTCTTTAAATTTATGGCATTTAGCAGATGCTCTACTCCAGAGCGACTTACAGGGTTACTCATATTGCAGCATTGGACCACAGAAGTGTTAGGTGTCTTGCCCAAGCACTCTTATTGGTTTAGTGCAGTATAGCCACCCAGCCCGGGAATCGAACCCCAGTCTCCCACATAATGTGGTAGCTCACTGGCAGATAGTGGTGCTATATATTTCATATATATATATATATATATATATATATATATATATATATATATATATATATATATATGAAAAATTCCACTCATTACCTTTGTGAAATGATTGGATCCATCAGTGTTCCCATCTGTTGTTGGCGGGACACTTTATGGTCCGGTGGGTGGTATTGTTTTACCTGTGGCAGGTGCTGGAACAACAAGCCTCCCAAGGCTTGAGGACCAACAGCAGCATATTAGGCAGGTGGTGTTCTATATGGCGGGTGCTCCATCCACTACCTTTGGGATGAGTTGGCGATTTTGCGATGAGGTGGGGTGGGGTGGTGATCATTCAGCATCCTGACCTCACTAATGCTCTTGTTGGTGAATGCAGTCAAATCCACACAGCAATGTGGGAAATGTGGGATGCTCTGGAGCTGCCGCACATTTATTGTAGGCCACCTTACTAATGCCAGTTGTTGGCTATAGGGGTACAAGAGCAGTGTTGTCTGGTGTGATGGGGCTCAATCCAACACTTTTGGGATGAGTTGAAGTGGCAGAACTAATCATCCAACATAAGTACCTGACCTTACTACTATTGCTCCTGAGTGTCTGACAGCAATCAGATCCTCACTGCTATGTCTCAGTATCTAGTCTAGAGCTGTTTCTGGGGCTTTATGATCCAGAGGGTTGTGGTGGGTGGGATGTGTGTACGGTCTTGGAAAGGAACATTGCTCTGACACTTGCTGTGCAAGTCGTTTTTCCTGTATTTGGACCGCAGACAGGCACGTAGGAGGGACTAAAGGGACTTGTACCTTAAACCATCCACTTATGGTTTCTGCAAGACTCGACACGTTTGGTACAATGAAGGGAATGTCAGCAGGGTAAGACTTTCCTTCGCTGTCCCAGTGATTCATAATAGCGGTGTTAAACTAGGCTATATTTCTTAGCAAAGTGTGTACGTCTGCCTGAATCCGTGAATGGAGACAGTAAATCCACTTTTACCTTCATAAATAATTCTCATTTGCCATTCTCCTTATTTCCGTGCACATGAATCAATTGGTAAAGGATTCCCAAATGAATTCATAAATAATTGAGGCTTATTACTGCTCAGTAATGTTCCAAATTTGACCCAGCCTCATCGTTGTGGTTCAGGGGGAACGTTTGTGATGAAGCATTCCCTGAAAGGCTTAAATCTTGGAGTTTGGAATGTCTTGATATTTCCTAAATCCTAGTTTCTAGTATTCCTCAAATCACCAAAACAGCAGCTATACAGGAGGAGGGAAAATCCTTCTTAACTTTCAATGGAAGTCAATGTAAAATGATTTAATTCCAAGATATTTTGGAGCTTTTCTATTGGCCCATTCATCATGAAATTTACACACAATGTAAAGAGCAACTGCCAGATTCACAATGTGTCAAAAAGCAAAAAAACAACAAAAATGGAGATACAGGATTTTTGCATTACAGTGATGTTCTACATGTTATACATACGCATGTACTGTAGATCAGTAGGGTCTTTTAAATTCAGTTTCGGGGGGGGGGGGGGGGGGGGGGAGGTGAGCAGCACACATTGGTCATTTCCCTGCTACAACACATCCTCTACACCTGGCCTTTAGTGGGCGAGTTGATCCAGGTGTGTTTGGACCTTGAGGTTGCCAAATGTCCTACCAGATCACAAAAAATTATGTACAACATGACCCAATTTTTGGACCCCCTTTTTACTTTTTAGGGCACTGTAAGTGGACCTGCTGCCTTCCATCAAAGGCTCATTAGGCTCATTTAGGTCCATATGGATATGGACAAAGCCTATTGTCCGTACCCTGCTTTCATTTTGTCTGTATTTGTGCACCTGGAAACCCTGGGGGCAGTGTTACCTTTTCAACTGCCCTCTAGTGGACGTATTGCTTAACATCCTTGCCAACGTAAAGGACGCATAGAAGTATGTGGGCTGGGCCGGTTCCATTGGTTAGTTTGAAGCGGTGTATAAGTGAGCCTTTAGTGTAACTCCGAGTCTGCCAGGTTCTACAGAATGTTTGGAATACACCTCGAACAGATGAACGAGCTTCATCTGAAAATGTACAGAGAATAAGGTGCTATGGCCAGACGATCGCTGGTTCGGATCCCAGTCATGCTGCTAGCCATCGGCAGCTGTGGCCCCGAGACAGGCCAACTGGCCTTGCTCTCTCCAGGGTGTGTAGATGGCGCTTTCTCCCCCGCATCACTCCAGTGCGATGCTGCCCGGCACTGCCGTCTGCTGGCCGATGCATCAGAGCATCAGAGATTCCTCTGAGCGCGTTGGTTGGCTGATGACGATGAATCTGGGGCAGTTCGGAAAAAGAGACGCTGGCTGGGAACGTGTCGGAGGAGTCTTCACCCTCCCAGTGTCGGGAGCGTTGCATATGATGGGGAGAATATGTTTGGGTTGGGTAATTGCCGTTTTTGAAACTGAGGAGAAAATGGGGAAATTAGAAATAAAGCTTAAAGCAACAGTCTGTACGTTTTGGGAATGTGGGGATTTGGAGACCTCTCTGGTGAAACTGTGTAATTGCACTGAGCATACGTGATGAATCTAAACATTGCAAGTTTAATTTAGTCAGTTTCTCGGGTCGGACAGCGGGTGAATGAGCAGATGAAGGCTGAGTTTGCCGTTCTGATATCTCCACATTGCAGCTGTTTTTATCAGCACTAGTGTTTCACTGATACCGTATCTGATTTGTGATCAGATATAAAAAGTACCTTAAAAAAAGTAAAGGTGTCCGGTGTTTTTATGTCAAAATTGGTATAGGTATCGGTACTTTGTATCGGCAGAAACCTGTAAATCTGGTATCAGTATTGGAAAGGAAAACATTCAGGCTGTGTATGTGACGTAAGTACATAAAAACGTCACATGGCCACGAATCCTCCCACAAAAAACCTACCAGACCACTCTCTCTTCACTGTTTTTAGAATGAAGATATTAGGTGTTTGAAGGGACGATCGTGCAGCACACTGATACCATTTATCACAATATTTCCGCCCTTTTCCACTCAGACGGACTACTGCGTTCAGTAGAAATCATAATAATAATAATAATAATAATAATAATAATAAGGACTGCTGCTTTAAGCTTCGTTTTAAAATTGACCTCGTTTTTTTCTGTGGTCTTAAAAAATGTAAAAATTATTGGCCGGTCAGTCAGGAAAGTCTAGCTGTAATCAAGTAGATCAGTGTCTTTTTATGTACTGCATTTTTTGTGTTGCTACTTATAGACCTTGATTTGCAAGATGCCAAGATAGATTTGTTATATCAAAGAAAACACCCAGTTCTTATGTTCAGGCCTGTGTGTTCAGGGGAAGTGAAACTCCCAAAAACAACAAAAACCAAGCCTGTGCCAAGCAGAGTCGTAAATGTCAGAGTGTGTGTAGTGTGTTCCTCCTGGACCAAAACAATACTTTTTTAGAATGAGAACAGTCTTTAAATAAAAGTCTAACATATACACCACGTTAACATTTTAATTATTTATTTATTTCTTTATTTCATTCCAATTTTCACCCATTTTCTTCCCAACTTGGACTGCCAATTACCCAACCCATGAATAACCTGCCCCATCCCCCCCAGACACCAGCGAGAGCAGACAGGTACACACCAGCTCCGACGCATGCGCAGTCAAGCCGCAACGTCACGGGACAACCAGCGCGCCCGGAGGGAACCACCGCATACCTGGCATCGACCCACTAGCCTGCAGACGGCAGTGACGGCCAGCGTCATCTACCCACCCTAGAGCCTGGCATTAGGCAGCATGGTGCCAATAGGTTCATGTTTATAATCTGCTCCAGCGAGTCCTATTCTACTGGCCGTACATCTCTACAGGGACTAGCCAAGCTGTCTGTGTGTGTGCATTTGCACATCGGTGTCAGCAATGAGTGAAAATGAATGCATCCATTAGAAAGGGTGTCCACAAACATTTGGACATGCAGTGTAAGTTTGGCTGTATACTGCACACAGCTGTCGGAGGGTTTAATCGGTCACTGTTTCAGAGCCATGTTCCAGCTGAGTGGGCTGGTCAGTGATTGCTGGCCGTAGTTTATGCTCAACTCAACACTGTACAGTGGCACACGGGTACAGCACAGATAAGGAGTGGCTGCAGGCCTGCCTTGTGGTCTTGTGTTAATTCCATAAAGTATTTGGACGCCTGCTCATTCACTCTCTTTTCTGAAATCAAGGCTATTAAAAAAGAGTTGATCCTGCCTTTGTTAGATTGGTTGTAACTGTCCAGGGAAAAGGCTTTCTCCAAGGTGGAGCATTGCTGTGAGGATTTGATTGCATTCAGGGCCAGAGCGTTAGTGAGGTCAGGATGTTGGATGATGATCACCACCTCACCTCATCCCAAAAGTACTGGACGGAGCTCCACCATCCATCATTCCAGAGAACACAGTTCTTCCACTGCTCCACAGCTCCTCAATGCTGGGGGGGTTTATACTCCTCTAGCTCACGCTGATGAAGGATTATAGAAGCTGCTGGAGTTGCTCAGGTGGCTCAGTGTTTAAAGAGTGTTAAATAATAGTATTTATTTTAATTCATTTTCTTTGCCTAGTCGTAGTTCCACTGCTCCACAGCGCCGTGCTGGGGGGATTTACACCCCTCTAGCCCACCTCTGCCATACAAAATATGCCATATATAGGTTATTTGCTCCATTTGGTAAACATAACACACTTTTTGGATCCATAGGTAATATGGGGGGAGGCGGCGGGGTGTTGGGTATTATCCATTTAGGAGGTATTTCTTAGACTTCCCCTCTATGCCTTCAGGAATTACCCCTGTACCCCCCTAGGAACTTGTGGGATCAGAGAGTCCTATTTCATTGGCAGTGCTTCTGTACAGGAATTAGACATGCTGTGTGTGTGCATTTGCACATATGTGTCAGCAGCAGTGGGTGGGGAAAAAGGGTGGCATTTTCTTCTGTGTTTTTAGGCTTTTAGGCTGGCCCTGCGTGTTGATTCCTGGTGTGATCCTGGGGAAAACTGTATGTCTATGTACATACAGTAATCTTCAGCTAGTGTTCCTCGCTGTGTCTGTGTGTGTCTGTGTGTGTTTTTATGTGTGTATATGTATGCATGTGTGTGTTTGTGTGTTTATATGTGTATGTGTGTATGTTTGTGTGTTTATATGTGTATATGTGTGTATGTGTGTATGTTTGTGTGTTTGTGTGTATATGTGTATATTTGTATGTGTACGTGTATGTATGTATGTCTGTGTGTGTGTACGTGTATGTCTGTCTGTGTGTGTATGTGTATGTCTGTCTGTGTGTGTACGTGTATGTCTGTCTGTGTGTGTACGTGTATGTATGTCTGTGTGTACGTGTATGTATGTCTGTGTGTGTACGTGTATGTATGTCTGTGTGTGTATGTGTATGTATGTCTATGTGTATGTATGTGTGTATATGTATGTATATGTGTATGTCTGTGTGTGTGTACGTGTATGTATGTCTGTGTGTGTATGTGTATGTATATCTATGTGTATGTATGTATGTATGTGTGTGTGTGTACGTGTATGTATGTGTCTATGTGTGTATGTATGTCCATGTGTATGTATGTGTGTATGTGTATTTGTGTGTGTGTCTATGTATGTGTGTGTATGTATGTATGTACAGTGTGTGTACGTGTATGTATGTCTGTGTGTGTATGTGTGTATATGTATGTATGTCTGTGTGTGTATGTGTGTGTATGTATGTCTATGTGTATGTATGTATGTGTGTATGTGTATGTGTGTGTGTGTGTGTGTCTATGTATGTGTGTGTATGTATGTATGTACAGTGTGTTCAGAATTATTAGGCAAGTTGTATTTGAGAGGATTCTTTTTATTATTGAACAACAACTATGTTCTCAATCAACCCAAA
Source organism: Salminus brasiliensis (assembly GCF_030463535.1). Taxonomy (NCBI): domain Eukaryota; kingdom Metazoa; phylum Chordata; class Actinopteri; order Characiformes; family Bryconidae; genus Salminus; species Salminus brasiliensis. The sequence goes on from NC_132888.1 coordinate 4,512,256, forward strand.
AGACTCATAAATATCAAAGCTTAATATTTTTGGAAGTTGGCGCTGGTTTGTTTTAGATTTGGCTATCTTAGGAGGATATCTGTTTGTGCTGGTAACTATTACTGTGCAGAATTATTAGGCAACTTAATAAAAAACAAATATATACCCATGTCACTTGTTTATTTTCACCAGGTAAACCAATATAACACAAAATTTAGAAATAAACATTTCTGACATTCAAAAACAAAACCACAAACAAATCAGTGACCAATACAGCCACCTTTCTTTACCATGACACTCAAAAGCCTTCCATCCAGAGATTCTGTCAGTTGCTTGATCTGTTTACGATCAACATTGTGTGCAGCAGACACCACAGCCTCCCAGACACTGTTCAGAGAGGTGTTCTGTTTTCCCTCCCTGTAGATCTCACATTTATGGGGTTCAGATCAGATGAACAAGGGGGTCATGTCATCGTTTTTTCTTCTTTTAGACCCTTACTGGCCACCACGCTGTGGAGTATTTAGAGGCATGTGATGGAGCACTGTCCTGCATGAAAATCATGTTTTTCTTGAACGATACCGACTTCTTTCTGTACCACTGCTTGAAGGTGTCTTCCAGAAACTGGCAGTAGGTCTGGGAGTTGAGCTTCACTCCATCCTCAACCCAAAAAGGTCCCACAAGTTCATCTTTGATGATACCAGCCCATACCAGTACCCCACCTCCACTTTGCTGGCATCTGAGTCGGAGTGGAGCTCTCTGCCCTTTACTGATCCAGCCTCGGGCTCATCCATCTGGCCATCAAGAGTCACTCCCATTTCATCAGTCCATAAAACCTTAGAAAAATCAGTCTTAAGATATTTCTTGGCCCAGTCTGGACGTTTTATCTTGTTTCTTGTTCAAAGGTGGACGTTTTTCAGCCTTCCTTACCTTGGCCATGTCCCTGAGTATCACACACCTTGTGCTTTGATACTCCAGTAACGTTGCAGCTCTGAAATATGGCAAAACTGGTGGCAAATGGCATCTTGGCAGCTTCACGCTTGATTTTCCTCAATTCATGGGCAGTTATTTTGAACTTTTTTTTTTTTCAACACGTTTCTTGCGACCCTGTTGGCTATTTGCCATGAAACGCCTGATTGTTCGGTGATCACACTTCAAAAATTTGGCAATTTCAAGACTGCTGCATCCCTCTGCAAGACATTTTTCAGAGTCCGTCAAATCTCTCTTCTGACCTATTTTGCCAAAAGAAAAGAAAGTTGCCTAATAATTAAGCACACCTTATATAGGGTGTTGATGTCATTAGGCCACACCCCTTCTCATTACAGAGATGCACATCACCTGATTTAATCGATTGGTAGTTGGCTTTCAAGCCTATAGAGCTTGGAGTAGGACAACATGTATAAAAAGGATGATGTGATCAAAATACTCATTTGCCTAATAATTCTGCACACAGTGTATGTGTGTATATGTATGTATGTGTGTGTGCGCGTGTGTGTGTGTGTGTGTCTGAAATGGAGAGAATTGCAGTCTATTCCAGTGCTTTATCAGGTAGACTGAAGCGGTTCTCAGCAATCTCCCCGGATTAGGAGATATCTGATTGTAGATGGGAGAGACCTCCCTCTTGGCGAGATCACCTGTGCTCAAGCTTCGTGAACATTTGACTGACGGCGTTCTGCTCACCTGAAGGCCGCTATCTCCCTGTCATCTTAATATTCCAGGATAGCATAAACAAGATTGTAATCTGGAAGATTGGGGGCTTTGATGCTATCAAATCCAATCATATTCAGGCACCTGGCCGGCTGCCGGATTTCCTTCGACTTCTCCCTTTTCCCTCGCTCGGCGCTGAATTTCACACACCTGGCTGCCCAGCTGGCCTCGGGGCTCGCTCTCACGGCTCCCGTGTTTTCCCACAAGTCCCCTCTCTAGTGCGACATCGCTCATTTGCCAGGCGAAAGACGGACAAGGTTCGGCCGAGGTCTCCAGAGCCCGGCGTTTGATGTTCTGCTGGAAAATCTGAGAGTCAAATCTTAACTGGCGTGGCGAGAGGAGAGGAGAAGGAGGCTTGATTGACGCGGCTCGGCCTCGGCTTGACTTTAGGCCCTCGTTTTTTTGTGTGTGGCCTTCTCTGGCCCTGCTCTGGCTCTGCTGTGTCTTTCCTGATCAAATTAATACAGATACCAAAACAGCGTGAATGCGTTGTGTTGATTTGGGATTCTAGCAGTTGGAGAAAGTCGGGTATGTCACAGTAATGAGCAAACACAGGCTGCTCTTATTCCCATGTGTGCATTGATTTGGTAAAGCTAGGATCTAGAGATGTCCCAGTGCCAGAAATTTGGGTAGTCTGTACCTCTAACTTTGCTCTTGCTTCTGAATGCAATCAAATCCTCACAGCAATGCTCCTCCAAAATCTAGAACGCCTTATTCTTCCCTTGGCAGTAGAGACAACTCTAGACAACCTTAGATTTTAGAAAAAGCAGTGAACGAGCAGGTGTCCCAATACTTTTGTCCGTTTAGTGTTTTTATTGAACTCCAGAAGAGCTGAATGTTTATTAAAATGCCTGCATTTGATTTATTTACTGGATTGTACAGGGTTTAGTCCCTGTGTTAGGAATGTTTATGTATGACATTGGCTGATAGGTGCATGGGAAATGCTCACTATCAGCGTCAGCCCGTATTTGCTGTACAGCCCGGCACCGCAACGTAATCCCCTTCAGCACCCACACGTGTTACACTAACCACCACTTGAGATCAAGACCTGTATCTTTCTTCTCTGCTTCTTAGTAAGTCTTTTTTTTATAGCCTGTTGAACGGGTTGGAACGGGTTGGATGACTCCATGCCACACGGGAGTGCATTTACAGCTGTGTTCCAGAGAGCCACGCCCTATGGCTGTGTTGACCTTTGCTGTTCTTTTGAGGTATGGAGGCGGTTCTTCACAGCCACGATCCCATGTGTGTGATGTTCTGTATAAATGTAGTGCCCCGTTGTATTGAATGTGTCTCTAATAACTGTGTAATATCACATTAATAAGCTGTGTAATAACAGCTTGTACAGATGTGGTACAGTAGTACAGCTGCTGTAGTCACTCGTATCAACTTCAGTTTGGACTATAAATACAGTCCTATTGGAGATACTGTGCTCTTGCATGTATTAAGATTCGCTGAAGTCGGACCCCCCTCCCTCCCAAGCTGAAGTTGGACCCCTCCCACCCCACCCCACCCCACCCCACCCCACCCCACCCCACCCCACCCCACCCCCTCAAGCTGCTCATCCATGGTCTCTTCTGAAACCAAGGGTATTAAAAAGAGCTGATCCTGCTTTTGTTGGAGTAACTGTCTCTACTGTCCAGAGAAGAAGGAGGCTTTCTGCTAGCTTTTGAAGGAGCATTGCTGTGAGGATTTGATTGCATTCAGCGACAAGAGCGTTAGTGAGGTCAGGATGTTGGATAATAAGGTAAAGGTAAAGGTGCATGTATTTGTCACTGTACAATGTACACCGTACAGCGAAATGTGTCCTCCGCATTTAACCCATCTGTGGTAGGGAACACACACACACACACACACACACTAGTGAACTAGGGGCAGTGAGTACACACACACCCAGAGCGGTGGGCAGCCAACTCCAGCACCCGGGGAGCAGAGAGGGTAAAGGCCCAACAGTGGCAGCTTGCCAAGCCCGGAAATCGAACCCATAACCCTGTTATCGATAACCCGGCGCTCTAACCGCTGAGCCACCACTGCCCCAATGATGATGACCATCCCACCTGGATGGAGCACCACCATCATTCCAGAGAACACAGTTCTTCCACTGCTCCACAGCTCAATAATGCTGGGGGGCTTTACACCCCTCTACTAGCCCACGCCTGGCATTAGGCAGCATGGTGCCAATAGGGCCATGTTGAGTCCTATTCTATTGGCTGTACCTCTCTACAGGGACTAGTCAAGCTGTGTGTGTGTGTGTGTGCGCAATGGGCGCAACTTAAAATATCTGAATAACGCATTGATTAGGAGGGGTGTCCACAAACATTTGGACATGTAGTTAGTGCAGTATTTGGGAGGAGAAAGCACTTACATTTTGATGCTTTTGGAGCTTTAATGGGGTCTGTGTAATTCACATCAGCGCCTGGTCTGATTGATTGAGAGAGAGAGAGAGAGAGAGAGAGAGAGAGAGAGAGAGAAAGAGAGAGAGGAAGAGGAGGAATGGGTGAATTAAAGAGATGAGCGTGAGCCGGGTGAGGGTTTGACGGATGGCTCGGGGAGGGTGGGGTGTGTGTGTGTGTGTGTGTGTGTGTGTGTGTGTGTGTTCTACAGGAGGTTACGGAGTGTGCGTGCATAATGGTTTTATTAGGCCGTGATCGCGGTGACTGATAGCAGTGCCCTAAAGCAGTGAGTGACCCTGTTCCCCAGCGACTCTCTTAATTCACCGCCATGATTACTATTAAAAAAGCCCAATTAGGCCGCGGCGGTGGCGGCGGTACCGATGCCTTTAATTGCGATGAGTTATCATCATCTGCTCTGCTGTAATTGAGGCCCAATCTGAGGGGCGCAGTGCATCTGACAAATTGATTTAATACCAAAGTGATTCTGCCTCCCTAATGACACTCCTCCCGGCCTATATATACACACACACACACACACACACACACACACACACACACACACACACAGATCGCAAAATAATCACACCAGTTTCTCACTACTGTGTGTATGGGGGGCGGGGGGATGGAATGGAGAAATTGTAAAGTGTGTGTGTGTGTGTGTGTGTGTGTGTGTGTGTGTGTGTGTGTGTGCGCTCTCGTAAGAAGTGCTTGGTGTAATCTTGGCTGGTCCCAGTTTGCTTCCACTGTGCGGTTTTAGCTCTGCAGTAAGGAGGGTGTGATTTATGGACAATTACAGCTCTTTTAGTGAAGTCAGCTAGGTGTGTGTGTGTGTGTGTGTGTGCGTGTGTGTGTGTTTCTGAGTGTCTGGAAGATCCGAGACAATTTTGTTTTTTTTTGTCACCTTTTTAAAGGTCTCAAAAATCATTTATTGAGAATTTAACTATGGACAAAAATATTGGGACACCTCTTAATTATCCAGTTCAGGGGTTTCATTCAGTCCCATTGCCACAGGGGTATGCAATCATACTGCCATGCAGTATAAATCAATAGTATATTAATTATTGGTCAAATCTTTCGTTGTGATGTTGACTGAATCTCTCATTTCATTTTTTTAAATAAACAACAATTTGTTGATGTCATGCCGGATCAGGCGTGGCAGTGAGAACACAGGGAAACACTTGCAGGGTTGGATGATGCAAGACTTTAATGATCAACACAAGGAATCAAAGAAACACGAACAGCCTAATCAGAGGTACAGCAATGACAACAAAAAGGGTCATAACATGAAAATAACAAACAAAACCTGACCACACAGGCTGGGCAGTGTGAGACACCTGGGACTGGGAGGGCTCTGAACGGTATAACAGGGAATACATGGACTGGGCAAATATGAACTAAGGGCTGGTGACAATAACAGACAAAACTCGTGAACGGAAACTACAAAGCAGAGCTTCAGATCAACAGAGAACGCTAGAAACAGTGACTGGGTGAACAAGGAAACGTGAACAACAGTAATCAGACCAAACATCAAGATCAAGATCAAGATCAGTGTACTTCCCCTTGAGCAGACCGCTAAGTTGAACGCTGTGGTACAGAGTCCCAGTCCCAGGTGTTCGTCGTCACTTTAACGAGGGAAGCCAGAATCCCTGGTTCCTTATATGGGCATGGGGGCGGAGTCTGTGGATCGCCCCGGGGGAGAGCCAGACAATGCGGGCCTGACAGTTGACGTGCCGTGTGGAGTCTAGTTCAAGGTTGACACATGGAGTTAAGGAACAGAATGGTGGTAAACGTCCACTCTGCTACTGGTTTAACTGGTAACATGGTAACAGAGTCGAATCCTTCCACGCTTGAAATCCACCCGCAGTTCTAAAAAATGGGCCAAATACAAGAAACGGGCACTTTTTGTCCAGGGAGGCTCAGTTTACCCACGTCTCTGCTTCTGTGGTTTATAGCAGGAGTCCTGAGACTACTCGCTCTGGAAAGATGGATTGCTAAATGCGCTCTGAGGCCTGGGACTGACTCAGTTATTTAGGGATGTGTGTTGCAATAACACAAACAGGTTTTGGCAGATTTCATGATAAGATTTATTGGCCTGTTACGTTTCCACCACTGAGGAAGTTCTTTCACGCTCTGTCTTGACGTAGATTTTATTTATTTATTTATTTATTTGTTGCCATTGATTTTGTTGTTGGACAGCTGTGCCAGATGTTAACCATGTTTTTGTGTTGTTGTTGTTGTTGTACCTCTCCCTCAGGGCAAGAATGGACGCCATGAGACCGTTACCTTCCTGGGCAATGACCAGAAGAATGCGTCCAAGGGGAAGAAGACTGGGCTGGTGGTGGGAGTCGTGCTAGCGTTGCTGGTCCTGGCGGCTGTGGCTGGAGTTCTGATATGGCTGTTTGTTGGTACGGATCTTTCCACATTCAATATCCAGACTGAGTCTTGGATCGTCAGCATTTCCTGCCACTAAGGGAAATTTGGATATATATATATATATATATATATATATATATATATATATATATATATATTGCTATGTCATATATCTCTGCCATGTCTATATTTCATATATATATATATATATATATGTAGGGGCAGTGGTGGCTCAGCGGTTAGAGCGCCGGGTTATCGATAACAGGTGTGGGTTCGATTCCTGGGCTCAGCAAGCTGCCACTGTTGGGCCCTTGAGCAAGGCCCTTTACCCTCTCTGCTCCCCGGGCGCTGGAGTTGGCTGCCCACCGCTCTGGGTGTGTGTGTTCACTACCACAGATGGGTTAAATGCGGAGGACACATTTCACTATGCAGTGAACACTGTACAGTGACAAATACATGCACCTTTTTTTTTATATATATATATATATATATATATATATATATATATATATATTATAATAATAATATTATTATATTATGATTATGAATATGTTGCATCAGTTTAGGTGGTTCGGTGACTTTTATTATTATTAACTATTATAATAATAAATAGTTCTGATCAGAGGAGGACGGGTTGGGTCCCCCTTGTGAGTCTTGGTTCCTCCCAAGGTTTCTTCCTTCAGCTCTGAGGGAGGTTCTCCTTGCCATTGTCACCATTGGCTGCTCACTGGGGATCTTTTCATTTTTCATATCTTTTTATTTTGTATTTTTCTATGTCTAATTATACTAAATTATACTAATTTCTGATGGTGTAAAGCTGCTTTGTGATGACAACAGTTGTAAAAAGCTATACAATTAAATTTGACTATATGAGGTAGGCCTCCTGTCGCTGCTATCCTATTCCTTGCTCTGAACATCTGTCTAGGGTTTAGGGTGCTCACTTTACGTTCAGTGTTCCACTTAAAGGTAAAGGTGCATGTATTTGTCAGTGTACACTGTACAGCGAAATGTGTCCTCCGCATTTAACCCATCTGTGGTAGTGAACACACACACTCACACACACACACACACACTAGTGCACTAGAGGCAGTGAGTACACACACACCCAGAGCGGGGGGCAGCCAACTCCAGCACCCGGGGAGCAGAGAGGGTAAAGGGCCTTGCTCAAGGGCCCAACAGTGGCAGCTTGCCGAGCCCAGGTATCGAACCCACAACCTTCTTTGCCACATCCATAAAATGTTCGGCAACAGGTCGCAGCACGATGCCTCTCCTCTGTTTTCATGACCGTTAAAGCATGCGAATGAAGTCGCCACTGTTCATCTATATGATGAGCTGTAACTCCGAGATAGCTGTCGTTACCCAGTAATGTCCAATAATCACCGTAAGAGCAATAATAGTGGCTGTGTTCCAAATCCTGAGCTAGTTCAGTTTTCCTCTCCGTTTCATGTAGCTCATGAATCCTGTTGACGATAGTTGACTCGTGGTATTTCGGGCGGGATGTACTCCGGTGAGAGCTAACGGACCTTTCTCCATTCCTCTACTTTTAATGATAGATGCCACGTAGGGTCGAGTCCCAACATGAACTACGGATGACTTGCAGGGCCAAATAGAATTTGCATTAACGACACTCTTTCTTGTTAAATTGAGATGTACACTTTAATGTGTAATTATGGCTTTAACTTTGATAGCCCTACTTAAAAAAAAACAAAAGTTGAAAGCTGAAGTTATGAGGAGGGTTGCAGCCTGGTGGCCAATCACAACAGAGAGTGTTTTCAATGCTAACTGTAAATAGTGCTAACAGTGCTAACGCTCAACCGCCACAACAATATCAGCCACAACATTAGTACCACCAGCCTAATATCGAGTAGGTATCTAAAACACCAAGACGCAAACAGCAGATCCTTTAAGTCCTGTAAGTTGTGAGGTGGAACATCCACAGATTGCATCAAGAAGCTCTAGGTTCCCTTAACCCGATATCACCAATTCACTGGTTGTCCTTTCATGGGTCACTTTTGGTAGGTACTGACCACTGCATACCGGGAACATCTCACAAGACCTGGCTGGTGTTTTGGAGATGTTCTATCCTCAGCATGGGTTCGGATGGTTTCAGACCATGGTCTGAGCTGGCCTTTGATGGTCAACTTGGGCCTTCCAGGCAAAAATATACCCTGTGCTGGTAAGCTAGCTGGCTAGCCAGCCCTTGACCAGCATAGTGTGTGATGTAGTTTGTTGTTTTTTGCCATGCTGGTGGACAAGCCTGAAGATGCAGGTCATGCTGGTCATGATGGTCACCTGGCATGGTAAAGCTTGGTCATGCTTGTTGTTCCGCTTGGTCAGGTTGATCACATCGACCAGCTAAACCTTCAAACTCTGTGCTAGTCGAAAGCTAAGCTGGTCATTAGGGTTATCTCTTCAAGTGGTCATTTAGACCTTCAGGAGTCGGCTGTGTTATAGGACAGCTATTTGTGGTGCACCGTCATTCTGCTGAATTCGGGTACCAAGGAATGGTCAGGAATGTTAATAATGATCTTGGACTAAGTGGATATTAATTATTAATGTGTCATTCGTAATGAATTAATATATTAACTGTATTTAACAGGTGCCTGTGTCTTCTCTCTCCTTGCAGTCAAACCCAAAACCCTTCAGCAGGAGAAGGCCCCCACACTGGGGGCCCAGAGGATCACTTTGACACGGGTGTTCAGCGGACAGATGAGGCTGATAGACGTTCCATACAGCGCCGCCTACGAGGACCCTAAAAGCCCTGAATTCACAGATACAGCCGAGACCCTGCAGGACATCGTGAGTTTCTGTAGTCTTACTTGAAATCTGAGCGTGTTTCTTGAACAATAATGGCATGTTATATTGCAAAAAGGGGCGTGCTCGCAGTGCATTGTCACGTCATGTTAACACTGGTGGAAATGTGAGTGGAAAAAGGGAAGTACATGCTAGGGCTGGGAGATATATGAAAAGAACATCAAATCGCGATATTTAATATATATTTAATATAGATATTTAATTTAATGATATTTTCATGACACACCGTGATCGCAGACAAAATGCATCAGCTGGCTCATAAGAGCTCTAAGAGTCCTACCAGTGGTTAGAGGGGAAAAAGGCAGGAACCACTGTGATTCTGAGGAGCTTAAGAGGTTAAATATAGGTAAGCTATGAAATATACAGATGTTTACATTACTATTTACTTTTTTATCTGTTGTTTTTTTTTTAATCTTTATTACATGTTTTTGTTTTTATTATTCATTTAGTTTTTTTTTTTTTTTTTGAATAAACCCTAAAATAATAATTTAAATATTGTGACATATATCATGTGCTGTATGGCATACTGAGAGAGAGCGAGAGATGTGTAACAGATAACAAAACTCACAGTTCGGAGGGTACCCCGGTTTTTGAGCCATGGAGCATGTTTCAGATCAGTACTAATTAATTAATAAAAAAATAATACATGCTGTCCGCAAACACACTGGAGTGATGTCATCTTCAAATGTGTGCCCATGCTCCATGTATCGCTGTTGTCATACACTATATGTCCAAATTTTTGTGGACACCCCTTCTAATGAGTGTATTGAGCTACTTTTTTGGCACCCATTGCTGAGACAGATGTACACACACCAAAGCTCTAAATGCTGTGTGTGTGTGTGTGTGTGTGTGTGTGTGTGTGTGTGTGTGTGTGTGTGTGTGTGTGTGTGTCTTTTACTGAATCCAAATGGACAGCAAATGAGAGCTGATCCTAGATCAGTTCTTGTCTCCTGCAGTGCTTAATGAATGAGGCCTGATGTGTGTAATTTAGCCTCTGTACATCACCAATCAAGATGTGATTGAAGTTGATGTGATGAATTACAACCATTTTTAAACTGCCCCTCCAAATTTCCACAGGCTCAAAAGTAATTGGACAAACATGCATCATTACAAGTTAAAGGAATTTTGTCAATAGTAAGACACACCTCCTTCGCAGTCACCGCAGGCATCGCCAGCAGCCGAGTTTCCCTCCTTGAGATGCTTTGCCAGGCAGCTTTACTGCAGCCACCTTCAGCTCCTGCTTGGCTGGGGTCCTTTCTGCTTCAGTTCTGACTTGGGTTACTGTGTAATTGGTGAGATCTAAACTTCTGTGACTTCTCTGCTGTTGGCAGGACATATTTTCCAGCTTTAAGCAGTGTTGCCTGCTTCTGTCCATCACTTCAATCCCAGTGTCCGACTCCAAATCAATTTTTTAGCTCGCTTTTCTGGGGCTTTATTTCCCAGGAACCGTCTAAAGTTGCATTTTGCTGTCTGTCCAATAGGTGATGCTGGAGAATTGTGCTGTAGAGAAGATCCACAGACACTGAAGAGCAAATGTAGCCTTCATTTTTTATTTTTTTTTATTTTGGAGACATCATTCAGACTTGAACACAGGAATTTCATTGGCGTTTACAGGAAACTACATAGGCAACAATTGCGTGGCATCGTTTTTATAATCTTACAGTCCAAACAGACACACACTTGTGTACAGATGTGCTGCTCTGCTTATACCTCTGAAAGACTGAGAGTCTCTTGAATAGACTCCTTTATGCTGCCTGCTCTGTTTTCATGGCCATCTATGTCTGCTGAAAGCATCAGATCTTGAAGTGTGTGGAGTCTGCATTGTCTTTATTCACGGTTCGGATGCAAGGCCTTGCGGAGTGTGTGGCCTTTCCTTTATTTCAGGCGCTGAAAAAGCTTGTTAAAGGCAGTGTGGCAGGAAGTTAACTAGGGATGGGAGAAGGTTTTCTCATTGGCTTTTTAAAACCCAGTTCTCTGTTTAACCTTGAATTTTATTGAACTTAATGTGGACATGTGGACAGTGACCCAGTGGAGTAAGATTGCAGATCTGGGAGCAGTTAATATCTGGATCAGCTCATTTACAGTTCATTTGGACAAACTTACATTAAGGAATATTTTCAATAGTAAGACACACACCCTTTGCAATCAATGGCTGCCTGAAGTCTGGAGCGCCGTAGGCGTCGCCAGCAGCCGAGTTTCCCTCCTTGAGATGCTTTGCCAGGCAGCTTTACTGCAGCCACCTTCAGCTCCTGCTTGGCTGGGGTCCTTTCTGCTCTCTCCCGCCTCCTCACCTCCACATACGATAACAGAATTCATCACAATATGATATAATATTGGCCTATTGCCCACCTCTAGTAGGTGCATAGTCCCTCACTGTAGTGCATGCACAGAATTGACACAATTTGCATGGTTTTAAAATGTATAAGCTATTAACCCCGTATGCTCCCAGTTCTACCAGTGGTTGGTTTATAAAAAAAAAAAAAAAAAAAAAAAAAAAAAAATATATATATATATATATATATATATATATATATATATATATATATATATATATTATTCATTTAGTTTTTATTACTCATTAATGTATTTATTTGAATAAACCCTAAAATAATACTAAAAAAATATATTGTGACGTATATCATGTGTTGTATGGCACTACAGTTCTGACCTTGGAACCTGGTCCCATTTTACTACACTCCCTGTAGAGAAGAACTGCCAATAGAATAGGACCTTCTAGAGCCCATTATGCTAGGTATAAAGCCCCCCAGAATTGAGCTGTGGAGCAGTGGAAGAACTGTGTTCTCTGGAAGGATGGTGGTGCTCCATCCAATACTTTTTGGGATAAATTGGGATGGTGATCATCATCCAAAATCCTGACCTCACTAATGCTCTTGTTGCTTAAATTTTTTTTTTAAGACCCTTGATTTCAGAAGAAACTGTGAGCAAGCAGGCGTCCCAATACTTTTGTCAGTACAGTGTATGTATTCCAATCGGATCGGATCAGATTACATAATCAGCCCACCGTCCCCATATCGGTACATCCCTAGTTTTAATCAGCCGTGATTGGAAATAAGTGAGCATGATGGAAGGAGAGGGGTTTGAAGGCACATCTCTCGTGGGGGAGCTAGGAGGGTTAATGAAGTCAAAACCATGAAGATTGATGTGAGCTGGGCTGACACTCCACCATGACACAGATCAGTCATCCCGTTTCATGGCGCTTTCTCTTGATGGTGCACCCAGTTATGCTGTTTGAGATTTGATGGCTAAATGATTGTGCTTTCAGCGCGTGTTGCTTCCAGGGAGCTATTGTAGCGTTTCAATTTGCTCGCTTTAATATGGACGTCTCGCGGACCCTTTCATCTTAAAAAGAAGCGGCTTCAAACAGCGAAAGGAGCTTCAATGCGCCGTGCTCTGATAGGCTTTGACATCTGTTTTTTTTTTTTTTTTGGGGGGGGGTGGTGGAATTACAAGCTGGATCAGGTTTAAACTGTCAGCGGTGATCTGGCAGCTTATGTAAAATTTAACAACGGCTAAGGCCTTAAAATCCATCAGCACCGGCTCTAGTCGGAGCTTACTCACGGGATTAGGTGTTCACACGTGTTCCCTTCAACTGAGACAGATCCTGAGTCAGGTCTAATGTGGCTGATTGGCTTTAAAAGTTCTGGAAAGAGCGGGAGGCCAATTGCTGCTCCGTGATCGTCAGTTTGAAGCAAAAGTTTGGGCACCTCTGGTCAAAGAATATAAGAAGGTTTACCAAAGGGGGGGGGGGGTGGGGGGGGGGCTCAGAGTGGCTCAGAGTGGCTCAGCAGACCAAGACACTACGACACTTCGCCATCAGCAGCCGGAGCCTGAGAGGGCACAATTGGTTATGCTCTGTCTGGGTGCATGGAGCTTCCCCCCCCCTCTCATCTCTCCCATTGTGATGCCAGCTGGCGCAGGCGCCTGTTGGCTGATGTGTCGGAGCTGGGGAGCTGGGTGCTTTCCTCATAGCATGTTTGCCGTCCTGATGCTGCATTGGCAGCAGTTTGAAAAGAGGCGATGGCTGACTTGTGCTCATCCTCACTCTCCTAGTGTCAGAGCATTATGGGACCTAGTGGGTAAAAAACAAATAATTATAATAATAAAAAAAGCCAGATTTCTTAAAGTCACAAAGTTAAAAATGACATTTATTTAATATTTTAACCAGTATTACATATTTATTTCCTTCTTTTACAGTTTTTAAAAAGGCCCTAAAGCAAATGTTTAATCTCCCTGCATGGTCAGTACTTAACACCCCCTTTGGCGAGTATTGCAGCTTGTTAATGCTCTTCTCAGCACCCAAGAGTCTTTCAGTGCTTGTTGGGGGGGGGGGGTGTTACAGTGCATCATTACATCACAATATCATGGGATTGCAATACGTCTTTGCATCACAATATCAGCATAATGCCATAATGCATTGTTACATCACTATCATTAGGTCACAATGTATAGTGACTTCACAATATGCATAATGACCTATGCATAGTAATGACAAACATAATGACATATGCATGATGACCTATCGATATACCAAATTTTGCACAGTTACTATCATTACTATCAACATCACTATCATGTCATAATACAAAATTACATCACAATTTTATGAGGTCACATTACATCACAATAGCATGATGTCACATCATTACATCACAATATCATGCGGTTACAATATCATGATGTCACAATACATTGTTACAACACAATATTATGAGGTCACAATATCATTACATCACAATATCCTGAGCTCACAATACATCATTACGTCACAATATCATGAGGTCACAATACATCATTACATGACAATATCATGATGTCACAATACATTGTTACATCACAATAGCATGATTTCACAATACATTGTTACATCACAATATTATGAGGTCACAATACATTGTTACATCACAATATTATGAGGTCACAATACATTGTTACATCACAATAGCATGATTTCACAATACATTGTAACATCACAATATTGTTACATCACAATATCATTACTAGGTCACAATATCATGATGTCACAATACATTGTTGCATCACAATATCATGATGTCGCAATACATTGTTGCATCACAATAGCATGATTTCAAAATACATTGTTACATCACAATAGCATGATGTCACAATATCATGAGGTCACAATACATCATTACATCACAATAACATGATGTCGCAATACAGCATTTCATCACAATATCACTAGGTCACAATATCATGAGGTCACAATATCATGATGTCACAATACATTGTTACATCACAATATCATAAGTTCACAATACATTGTTACATCACAATAGCATGATGTCACAATACATTGTTACATCACAATATCATTACATCACAATATCATTACATCACAATATCCTGAGGTCACAATACATCATTACATCACAATATCATGACGTCACAATACATCATTACATGACAATATAATTACATCACAATAGCATGATGTCACAATACATTGTTACATCACAATAGCTTGATGTCAAAATACATTGTTACATCACAATAGCTTGATGTCAAAATACATTGTTACATCACAATGGCTTGATGTCAAAATATATTGTTACATCACAATAGCATGATGTCACAATTCAACATTTCATCACAATATCATGAGGTCACAATACATCATTAAATCACAATATAATGAGGTGACAATACATAATTACATCACAATATCATGAGGTCACATTACATCACAATAGCATGATGTCACAATACATCATTGCATCACAATACCACTAGGTCACAATATCATGATGTCACAATACATTGCTGCATCACAATATCATGAGGTCACAATACATCATTACATCACAATATTGTTACATCACATTATAATGAGGTCACAATACATCATTAAATCACAATACAATGAGGTCAAAATACATCAAAATAGCATGATGTCACAATACATCATTACATCACAATATCACTAGGTCACAATATCTTGAGGTCACAATATCTTGAGGTCACAATATCGTGATGTCACAATACATTGTTACATCACAATATTGTGAGGTCACAATACATAATTTCATCACAAAAGCAAGATGTCACTATCATGTCACAATTCAACATTTCATCACAATATCATTACATCACAATAGCATGATGTCACAATACATTGTTACATCACATATTGTTACATCACAATATCATTACATCACAATGTACTGATGTCACAATACATCATTACGTCACTATATCATGAGGTCACAATACATTATTACATCACAATAACATGATGTCGCAATACAGTATTTCCTCACAATATCATGAGGTCACAATATCGTGATGTCACAATACATTGTTACATCACAATATTGTGAGGTCACAATACATTGTTACATCACAATAACATGATGTCACAATACATTGTTACATCACAATATCATGATGTCGTAATTCATTGTTGCATCACAATAGCATGATGTCAACATACATTGTTACATCAC
The DNA here is from genome assembly GCF_030463535.1 of Salminus brasiliensis. Taxonomy (NCBI): domain Eukaryota; kingdom Metazoa; phylum Chordata; class Actinopteri; order Characiformes; family Bryconidae; genus Salminus; species Salminus brasiliensis. The sequence goes on from NC_132888.1 coordinate 4,528,001, forward strand.
AATAGCATGATGTCACAATACAACATTTCATCATAACATCATTACATTACAATACCATAAGGTCACAATACATCATTATATCACAATATGATGATGTCACAATACATTGTTACATCACAATAGTATGATGTCAAAAAACATTGTTACATCACAATAGCATGATGTCACAATACAACATTTCATCATAACATCATTACATTACAATACCATAAGGTCACAATACATCATTATATCACAATATGATGATGTCACAATACATTGTTACATCACAATATTATGGGGTCACAATACATCATTACATCACAATATAATGAGGTCAAAATACATCAAAATAGCATTATGTCACAATACATAATTACATCACAATATCACTAGGTCACAATATCTTGAGGTCACAATATCGTGATGTCACAATACATTGTTACATCACAATATTGTGAGGTCACAATACATCATTACATCACAATAGCAAGATGTCACAATATGTCACAATTCAACATTTCATCACAATATCATTACATCACAATATCATGATGTCACAATACATTGCTGCATCACAATATCATGAGGTCACAATACATCATTACATCACAATATTGTTACATCACATTATAATGAGGTCACAATACATCATTAAATCACAATACAATGAGGTCAAAATACATCAAAATAGCATGATGTCACAATACATTGTTGCATCACAATAGCATGATGTCAAAATACATTGTTGCATCACAATAGCATGATGTCAAAATACATTGTTACATCACAATAGCATGATGTCAAAATTCATTGTTACATCACAATAGCATGATGTCAAAATACATTGTTACATCACAATAGCATGATGTCACAATATCATGAGGTCACAATTCAACATTTCATCATAATATCATTACATCACAATAGCATGATGTCGCAATACAGCATTTCATCACAATATCATGAGGTCACAATATCGTGATGTCACAATACATTGTTACATCACAATAGTATGATGTCAAAATACATTGTTACATCACAATAGCATGATGTCACAATAACATGATGTTACAATACAACATTTCATCATAACATCATTACATTACAATATCCTGAGGTCACAATACATTATTACATCACAATATCATGATGTCACAATGCATCGTTACATCACAATAGCATGATGTCGCAATACATTGTTACATCACAATATTATGAGGTCATATTACATCACAATAGCATGATGTCACAATACATCAATACATTACAATATCATGAGGTCTCAATATCATGTCACAATACATTGTTACATCACAATATTGTGAGGTCACAATGCATTGTTACATCACAATAATATGATGTTACAATATATTGTTACATCACAATATCATGATGTCGCAATACACTGTTACATCACAATAGCATGATGTCACAATACATCACTACATCACAGTATCAAGAGGTCATTACATCACAATAACATTATTTCGCAATACAGCATTTCATCACAATATCATTACATTACAAAATCATAAGGTCACAATACATTGTTACATCATAATATCATGAGGTCACAATACGTCATTACATGACAATATCATGATGTCACAATACATTGTTACATCACAATATTATGAGGTCACAATACATAATTACATCATATTATTATGATGTCACAATACATTGTTACATCACAATAACATGATGTCACAATACATTGTTACATCACAATAACATGATGTCACAATACATTGTTACATCACAATATCATGATGTCGCAATTCATTGTTGCATCACAATAGCATGATGTCAACATACATTGTTACATCACAATAGCATGATGTCACAATAACATGATGTCACAATACAACATTTCATCATAACATCATTACATTACAATATCATGAGGTCACAATACATCATTACATCACGATATTGTGAGGTCACAATACATTGTTACATCACAATAGCATGATGTCACAATACATCATTACATCACAATATTACTAGGTCACAATATCATGATGTCACAATACATTGTTACATCACAATAACATGATGTCGCAATACAGCATTTCATCACAATATCATGAGGTCACAATATCGTGATGTCACAATACATTGTTGCATCACAATATCATGAGGTCACAATACATTGTTGCATCACAATAGCATGATGTCAACATACATTGTTACATCACAATAGTATGATGTCAAAATACATTGTTACATCACAATAGCATGATGTCACAATAACATGATGTCACAATACAACATTTCATCATAACATCATTACATTACAATATCCTGAGGTCACAATACATTATTACATCACAATATCATGATGTCACAATACATAATTACATCATATTATTATGAGGTCACAATACATTGTTACATCACAATAGCATGATGTCACAATACATTGTTACATCACAATAGCATGATGTCACAATACATTGTTACATCACAATAGTGTTACATCACAATATCATTACATCACAATGTTGTTACATCACAATATCATTACATCACAGTATCTTAATGTCACAATACATCATTACATGACATCATGAGGTCACAATACATTGTTACATCACAATATCATGTCACAAAACATTGTTACATCACAATGTCATGATGTCACAATACATGTTACATCACAATATCATGATGTCACAATACATTGTTACATCACAATATTACGAGGTCACAATACATTGTTACATCACAATAACATGATATCACAATACATTGTTACATCACAATACCATGAGGTCACAATACATCATTATATCACAATATGATGATGTCACAATACATTGTTACGTCACAATATTATGGGGTCACAATACATTGTTACATCACAATATTGTGAGTTCACAATACATTGTTACATCACAATATCATGATGTCACAATACATTGTTGCATCACAATATTGATACATCACAATATCATGAGGTCACAATACATCATTGCATCACAATATCATGAGGTCACAATACATTGTTACATCACAATAGCATGATGTCACAATACATTGTTACATCACAATGTTGTTACATCACAATATCATTACATCACAATATCATTACATCACAATATCTTAATGTCACAATACATCATTACATGACAACATCATGAGGTCACAATACATTGTTACATCACAATATCATGATGTCACAAAACAATGTTACATCACAATGTCATGATGTCACAAAACAATGTTACATCACAATGTCATGATGTCACAATACATGTTACATCACAATATTACGAGGTCACATTCCATCACAAAATCATGATGTCACAATTTCATGAGGTCACAATACATTGTTACATCACCATAACATGATGTCACAATACATTGTTACATCACAATACCATGAGGTCACAATACATCATTATATCACAATATGATGATGTCACAATACATTGTTACGTCACAATATTATGGGGTCACAATACATCATTACATCACAACATCATGAGGTCACAATACATCATTATGTCACAATAGCATGATGTCACAATACATCATTACATCACAATATCGTAAGGTCACAATATCATGATGTGTCAATACATTGTTACATCACAATATCATGATGTCACAAAACATTGTTACATCACAATGTCATGATGTCACAATACATTGTTGCATCACGATATTGATACATCACAATATCATGAGGTCACAATACATCATTGCATCACAATATCATGAGGTCACAATACATCATTATGTCACAATAGCATGATGTCACAATACATCCTTACATCACAATATCATGAGGTCACAATACATTGTTACTTCACAATGTTACATCACAATATCATTACATCACACTATCCTAATGTCACAATACATCATTACATGACAATATCATGAGGTCACAAAACATTGTTGCATCACAATGTCATGATGTCACAATACATGTTACATCACAATATCATGATGTCACAATACATTGTTACATCACAATATTATGAGGTCACATTCCATCACAATAGCATGTCACAATATCATGAGGTCACAATATCATGATGTGTCAATACATTGTTACATCACAATATTGTGAGGTCACAATACATTGTTACATCACAATATCATGATGTCACAATACATTGTTGCATCACAATATTGATACATCACAATATCATGAGGTCACAATACATCATTGCATCACAATATCATGATGTCACAATACATTGTTACATCACAATAGCATGATGTCACAATACATTGTTACATCACAATAGCATGATGTCACAATACATTGTTACATCACAATAGTGTTACATCACAATATCATTACATCACAATGTTGTTACATCACAATATCATTACATCACTATCATTACATCACAATATCTTAATGTCACAATACATCATTACATGACATCATGAGGTCACAATACATTGTTACATCACAATATCATGTCACAAAACATTGTTACATCACAATGTCATGATGTCACAATACATGTTACATCACAATATCATGATGTCACAATACATTGTTACATCACAATATTACGAGGTCACATTCCATCACAAAATCATGATGTCACAATTTCATGAGGTCAGAATATCATGATGTCAATACATTGTTACATCACAATATTGTGAGGTCACAATACATTGTTACATCACAATAACATGATATCACAATACATTGTTACATCACAATACCATGAGGTCACAATACATCATTATATCACAATATGATGATGTCACAATACATTGTTACGTCACAATATTATGGGGTCACAATACATTGTTACGTCACAATATTATGGGGTCACAATACGTTGTTACATCACAATATCATGATGTCACAATACATTGTTGCATCACAATATTGATACATCACAATATCATGAGGTCACAATACATCATTGCATCACAATATCATGAGGTCACAATATTGTTACATCACAATATCATGAGGTCACAATACATCATTATGTCACAATAGCATGATGTCACAATATCATGATGTGTCAATACATTGTTACATCACAATATTGTGAGGTCACAATACATTGTTACATCACAATATCATGTCACAATACATTGTTGCATCACAATATTGATACATCACAATATCATGAGGTCACAATACATTGTTACATCACAATATCATGATGTCACAAAACATTGTTACATCACAATGTCATGATGTCACAATACATTGTTGCATCACAATATTGATACATCACAATATTATGGGGTCACAATACATCATTGCATCACAATATCATGAGGTCATAATACATCATTATGTCACAATAGCATGATGTCACAATACATCATTACATCACAATATCATGAGGTCACAATACATCATTATGTCACAATAGCATGATGTCACAATACATCATTACATCACAATATCATGAGGTCACAATACATTGTTACATCACAATGTTACATCACAATATCATTACATCACAATATCCTAATGTCACAATACATCATTACATGACAATATCATGAGGTCACAATACATTGTTACATCACAATATCATGATGTCACAAAACATTGTTGCATCACAATGTCATGATGTCACAATACATGTTACATCACAATATCATGATGTCACAATACATTGTTACATCACAATATTATGAGGTCACATTCCATCACAATAGCATGTCACAATATCATGAGGTCACAATATCATGATGTCACAATACATTGTTACATCACAATATTGTGAGGTCACAATACATTGTTACATCACAATAACATGATGTCACAATACATTGTTACATCACAATAACATGATGTCACAATACATTGTTACATTACAATATCATGAGGTCACAATACATCATTATGTCACAATAGCATGATGTCACAATACATCATTACATCACAATATCATGAGGTCACAATACATCATTATGTCACAATAGCATGATGTCACAATACATTGTTACATCACAATATCATGATGTCACAAAACATTGTTACATCACAATGTCATGATGTCACAATCCATGTTACATCACAATATCATGATGTCACAATACATTGTTACATCACAATATTATGAGGTCACATTCCATCACAATAGCATGATGTTGCAATGTCATGAGGTCACAATATCATGATGTCACAATACATTGTTACATCACAAAAACATGATGTCACAATACATTGTTACATCACAAAAACATGATGTCACAATACATTGTTACATTACAATAACATGATGTCACAATACATTTTTACATCACAATAACATGATGTCACAATACATCATTACATCACAGTACCATGAGGTCACAATACATTGTTATGTCACAATATTATGGGGTCACAATACATCATTACATCACAATTTCATGAGGTCACAATACATCATTATGTCACAATAGCATGATGTCACAATACATCATTACATCACATTATCATGAGGTCACAATATCATGATGTGTCAATACACTGTTACATCACAATATTGTGAGGTCACAATACATTGTTACATCACAATATCATGATGTCACAATACATTGTTGCATCACAATATTGATACATTACAATATCATGAGGTCACAATACATCATTGCATCACAATATCATGAGGTCACAATACATTGTTACATCACAATAATATGATGTCAGAATACATTGTTACATCACAATATTGTTACATCACAATATCCTGATGTCACAAAGCCACTGCCATGCTTTACTCTAGGCACTGTGTTTAGTTTTGGTCTATGGATCAGCGGTACGTCTTAAGGCGGTGGCTCCGTGATGTTCTGGTTTCTTCTTTGAGTAAACTGAGGCTTGAGCGTCACTGGACCTTGCAACAGGACAATGATCCCAAGCATATCTCAAAATCCACCCAGGCTTGGCTTCACAAGAAGTCCTGGAAGATTCTGGAGTGGTCGTCACAGTTTCATAGAAATTCTTTGGTGGGATTTGAGGAAGGCGGTTGCAGAAGAAGCAAACTCCAGAATATTAGTGAGCTGGAGGCCTTTGCCTATGAGGAATGGGCTACGGTTCCTCAGGAGCGCTGCCAGAAGCTGGTATCTGGCTACGCACCACGTTTGCAGCAGGCCAGAACAGCAGAAAGGTTCTCTACTAAGTACTAAAGACGCTCGTCATGAAGGAGGTGGTGTTGAATAATTGAGACTGCAGTTGTCATTAAAAGTGGCTTTTTGTTTGGAATTTGGAGAAAGAGCTTGTTCTATTAGATGTGTTGAGATATGTAAATTGTAAATTTTGCTAATGAACCTAATTTGCTGTGGAGGTGCTCTCACACTTATAATATAATTATTATATTAATACTATTATATTAGCAGATTTCAGTCCTGAAACACCTCTGCAAACACCACAACCAGCTTTATAATAAATGCAAGCAGTGGAAAGGTCGGCTCTGTATTTCTAATGAGACCAGCTGATACATTTAGATTTGAATCCAGCTAAAGGTTTATAGCGAGTCATGCTAATCGGTTTAAGCTGAAAACCGCCGTTTTAAATCCTCCCTCAGCTTCTATAATACCGCAGAGGGAAAAAAGGGCTAATGTCAGCGAAACCATTTTTATTTCATTGTCCTGCATGCGAGGTTGGATGATTTAATTTAGGCCTCAGTTTTCCCAGCATCCTGCACAGAAATAGAACATCTGAAATGAAGCTAATCTTAACGTTGGGCTTATGAATTTTAATCACACCGCTGGCGTATTTGAAAATGACTCATATGACTCGAGGAGCGATTCCGTCTCTGCCTTAATTACGTCTTTATGTCTTTTTGTTCTGTTTCAGCTGAAGCAGACTTTCTCCAAAGATCCCGTCCTCTCCAAATACTACAACATGTCTGTCGTCTCCGCCTTTAGGTAAAGCAGCTCTGCCAGTTTGTCCTACAGGCAAGAACAGATCCACCCCGAAGCTCAGAGGAACCAGCAGCTCCTGTTTTGGTTCAGGAAAACAGAGCTAAATCCTGATCAAGTCAATATTTGAGATGAGTGTTTGAATTTTTAATCATACAGAGCTCCGAAGCTCTGCAGATCTGATGTCATTTATTTGTAGGCCCCAATTTTTTTATTGCTATGAAAACCCCAAAAGGCCATAGTTATGAAACCTCTGCTTAATATTATGTAGGTCCTCCTCGTCCCACCTAAACAGCTCTGACTTGTCAAGGCATGGACTCCTCCACAAGACCTCAGAAGGTGTCATGTGGTGTCTTTGACCAAGACATCAAACGCCTCCTCCTTTAAGTCCTGCAAGTTGTGAGGTGGGGCCTCCATTAGCATCAATGAAAGCCTTGGACGGCCATCACCCTGTTGCTGGTTCACCAGTTATCCTTCCTTTGAGCATGTTTGGTAGGTACTGCCCCCTGAACACCCCACAAGACCTGCCTGATGTTTTGGAGATGTTCTGACCCAGTCTGGCTTCTCTAGAACATCACAGTTTGGTTCTTTTCAAAGTGTCTCAGATTCTTAACTCGCCCGTTTTTCCTGATTTTCATACTGGATTAAAGTAATTCCACACACATGGCTTCAGAAGGCCTAATTCTGATGCTGGTTTTAAGATGCCCACTGTATTTCTGTGACCTGCAGTGATGGACTTATCGCCTACCATTGGACACAGTTTGTGGTTCCTCCAAAAGAGCTGGAAATTCTACCAAAGCTGACGGAGGAGCGGGTGCTGGACGTTCTCCGCAGAGGCATCCGGCAGGAAGGAAAACGCAGTCTGCAGTCCTTCACCATCACAGACATCACCGCCTCACGTAACTCTCACACTCTCAATCAGCAGGGTCACACTTTAGTCTCTGAAGTCGTCATTTGGTGAAAAGTTTGTTCATTTTCTTTTTACCTGAAATAAAGTTGATTCACAGAAATGGGTTCGCAGGGAAGCTTGGAGGCTCCACGGCCAATTCTGCACATTAATAGTAAATAAATTAATCAAAATAATGATTTTTCTGTTTAAAGTTAAGAAAAACATTCAGACCAATTCAGTCAGTAACCTTCAGTCCAGGTCATTTGGGAGCTTTTCTGTTGGTCCATTCATCATGTAATTCTGACAGTATATAGAGAACTGCCACAACTGCCAGATTCACATTTTATATACTGTGTGTGTGTGTGTGTGTGTGTGTGTGTGTGTGTGTTAGGGGTATCAGTCTATTAAAAAGTTTAATTGCATTAATCACAAACATTGACTGATTAATCATGAGTTAAAATGCTAGCACATTGAATTTTTGGGAACAAGTTAGTGCCTAATAAACTGCCTAAAGTAGTCTGATTTTTTTTCTTATAATATCTTAGCTTTATATAATATTTTATTTTCTTATAATCTCTCTGTGTATTTCTGAGAACTTTAGGCTCGAACACAGAAGCTTTAATAGAGAAAATTCTTCATCAACTTTTTAAGAGATAAATGGATGACCAGTCATTGGGCTGTATTAATCTGAGAGGAGCACCTCTGTGTGTGTGTGTGTGAATGAGTTATGAGATTTAATCCACATTTCAGCATAAATAAAGTGTAATCTACCCTCTGAGCTTGTGTGTATGTATGTCACTGTGGCACAGAAACATCTTCAATTATCTCCAATTTGCCATTCTTCATGTAACGTGTATTGGCAGTTGTTCTTTACATTGTATCAGAATTTTCTAATGAATGGACCAGTAGAAACGCTCCTTTCTTTTACTTTTATTATTATTTTAATTTAAATTATTAAATTATTTTATTAATTTCTTTGAATTAACTTTTTTCCTATTGACTTTCACTGAACGTGCATTTCTCCTGTAAAACAGCTATGTTGGAGATACAGCAACAGTGTGAATCGTGTTCTACATGCAGGAGAATGTAGAGTTAGGGGTATTGCCCAAGGACTCCTACTGGTGTAGAGTGGTGAACTGGCCCAACCGGGGAACTGAACCCCAGTCTGCCACAAGGAGGGCAGTGTTGTTACCCATTACTGTGCACCAACTGTACATGCATGCATATACAGTATAATCTTCATCAAAAAATAGGTTCTCCTGTGAAGTTGCTATATATATATATTTTTTTAAAAAAATGTTTTTTTCATATTCTATATATTTATATATCGATTTTTTTTCATTATTATTATTTATTTATTTAATTATTTAATTTGTTTTTACACCAATCGCTCTAACCATCACCAAACCCAGATTTGTACATGTGTAGTACAGTATACTGTGGGTTGTAAGTGTGATGAAATGGATGATGGGGCTGTCGACTAAGCAGCTTTTCCCGCTACCCAACATCCACAAACATACATTGAGAAAAGGTCAGAATGCATTTTTATTATTGATGTGCAGTTCTTTGGCCCCGAGGCTGAGGTTCAGTTAACTGAAGCGAAAAAGTGATTCTGTGTAAATCAGCAGAAACGGATTTCTGCTACATGTATTCCAACTTCAGTAGCAACAAAGAGCCCTAACTGCACCACACCACTCTGCTGGCATGGGCAATAAGGCCTAAGTTGATCCAGTATTTACTGAGTATTTACTGTTATTATAGTGCTAACAACTTTAGGCACTTTTAGGTTCTCAGTGTATGTAAGGTTTGTCCATATTTAGTGCTGAGAAACATGCTCATCTGAATCAGAGCCGAAGCTACTGGGTATTAATCCCTGTAGGGGGAATTTGCCTCTGTCTAGAAAAGCCTGCTTTTTGGCTTCGTCTTCCCGAAAGTTCAAAGCCTTAGCATTTATTTCTAGCACATAAAGCTGTTAAAGGCCTAGGGGGGCGTAAGTGCTGAGACGTGGCCAATATCGTCACAGAATCTGGGGCAGTATGATGCAATTCAGCATCCATGACTTTGATGAGGCTTTGTTCAGGCTTTATTTTTGTAGTAAAATGTGTCGAATTCCAGTAATTCATTTCAAATTCCTTAGACGAAATATTATTATTATCATTTCACTGCACTGGACCCCTACACACACACACACTGTCCAGATGCTTCTTCTAAAATCAAGGGCTTTCTACTAGATTTTGAAGTGAGCATTGCTGTGAGGATTTGATTGCATTCAGCGATAAGAGCGTTAGTGAGGTCAGGATGTTGGATGATGATCACCACCCCACCTCACCTCATCATCCCCAACTCCCCCCCCTAACTCAGTATCCCAAAAGTACTGGATGGAGCACCACCAACCATCATTCCAGAGAACACAGTTCTTCCACTGCTCCACAGCTCCTCAATGCTGGGGGGCTTTACAATACCCCTCTAGCCCAGCCTGGCATTAGGCAGCATGGTGCCAATAGATTCATGTTTATCTGCTCCAGAGAGTCCTATTCTATTGGCAGTACTTCTCTACACGGACTAGACCTGATTTATGTGTGTGTGCATTTGCACATCTGTTCTTACAGAGCAATGGGTGCAACTGAAAGGAGATGAATGTATTCATTAGAAGGGGTGTCCACAAACATTTGGACATTCATATATCAATAGAAGAAATAGAGACTGGTGTGTGTGTGTGTGTGTGTGTGTGTGTGTGGGTGTATATAATAGTTATATCCTGCACTCACCTACCCCCCCCCCTCTCCCCCCTCTCTCTGCAGTTACGGACCCGCGGATGGCCATAAACCCCAGAACCCGTGAGTAAAGCGTGTCCCATTTCAGTCTCCGCTGCTCTGTAATTTTCCACCTGGCTCGGCAGCCTCTCTGCTGCCACTCGCTGAAAAATGCCTCCACCCGTCTCCGTCCATCTCTGACTGCACAAACGCTTTAAACCCAACACACAGATCTGCCTTTACAGCTTCTTTTACTCGCTCTCTCTTTCACCTGGCCCAGAGACGTACAGTCTGTGTTAGAGGCTCAGTAGATGTTCACTAGTACCTCCACCGCAGCAGGTATCTAGATGGACAGACTTTATTGTAGATCTCTTGGAGCACTCTTTGAGTGGCGAGAAAACACTACATGCTTATTACATACACATAATAAAACCCCTAATTAGAGCGGTCATGATTACTTGATTAAATGATTAATTGATGGATTATTGGATCAAATACAACAGTAATGTGAACGCAAGTTGTCATTGGATAGCCTTAGTGATCAGTTTAAATGATAAACAAGGAATCCACTAGTCGTTATGAAGCCATGTTTAGCATTATGAACTTCCTCCACAAATTGAAGTGTCAGTACACTAACGAGATTTTAATGAAGTCGTTATATAAAAACAATAATTACATATTCATACATAATATTGGTAATTCTTTATTAAGTGTCCCATATTAGGGGTCTATTGAGGTCTTGTTTTTTGTTAAATAAATGAAATGTTTATTTTTTTATTGATTTTTATTATTATTATTTTATTACTCAATTATTTCTTAATGATTTATTCAATATACAGTAAGATTTCTTCATTCTGACCTTTATTAGGTCTAATACGTAAAGAAAAAACACCAAGTGCTTTATTAGGTGTAAAAATGCACAATTAACACTTTTACCACCCTGTTATACGTGTTTTTTAATGCTGTTCAGTCTGTAATTAGTGGATGGACCTACTTTATTGATTTCTGAAGGTTAATTTGAGTGCAATAGTGACCAGACAACACTATGTGCTTATTACATACATATAATAAAGACCTCTAATTAGAGCGGTCATGTTTACTTGATTAAATGAAGAAATGATTGATTATTGGATCGAATACAACAGTAATGTGGATGCGGGTTCTCAGTGGATAGTGGCCTTAGTGATCAGATTGATTGATAAACAAGGAATCCACTAGTACTTATAAAGCATTATTACTCAATGATTTGTTCAATATACAGTAAGATTTCTTAATTCTGACCTTTATTAGGTCTGATACGTAAAGAAAAAACACCAATAAGTGCTTTATTAGTTGTAATAATGCACAATTAACATTTTACCACCCTGTTATACGTGTTTAATTTTAACCTAGTAGTGTGCCCCCTAGTGGTTAGAACTTCAGTTCTGCTGCGTCTGTAACTCCACCACAAGTGATGATGAAATAGTGAGGAATTTCCTCCTACCTTCCTAATCCACTTCCGTTCTCTACAGTTTAATGTTCTCTACAGTTTAATGTTCTCTACAGTTCCACTGACTAATCGTGCTCCATTCGTTCCACAGAGAACTGTTTCTTCCGTTTGGAGGCGGATTCCAAAGCTCAATCCTTCCAGTCTCCAGGCTTTCCAGATAACTACCCTGTTCCGAGTCGCTGCCAGTGGCAAATCCGTGCCCCTAAAGACAAAGCTATCCTGGTCAAATTCCCCAAGTTCAACGTGGAGGACGACTGCTCCAACAACTACGTCTTCATCTATAACTCCCTCAGCGCAGATGAGGCTCAGGCCATCACACAGTGAGTAGCTGTCGCTGTACCGCCGGTTAAGGTGCCATGCGGGGGTGCTGTTTGAGCTGTTTAACTGTTGACTGATCTGCAGTCATTTCTTTGAACACTTGGGGTTGTTTTGTGTAGAAATGTGATATTTTGCAGCAGCCACTCTTTTACTAGGTGCTGAAAATCTCCTGTATAGATGTACTGAATAAAGCATGTTATAATGTCAATTATTACACCACTGTCTTTTGAATGGATAGCATTGCCTTGCTTCTGCTATGTTTCTTAAGGCCTACTTGATCAAAAAGTAAAATAATAATTACCCAGTTCAAATCAAATCAAATCAAATCAACTTTTATTTGTCACATACATAGTAATACACAGTATAACTTGCAGTGAAATGCTTTTTTGACAGTCTGCCCACATCAAAGCTATTCAATAAGATCTAAATTTAAACTTAATTAAACTTAACTTAATGAAATAAAGAATATAATAAAGAATATAAAAATATGAAAATATAGAAATTTAGAAATAAAAGAAGCAAGAAAATTTGAGTGACAGTATTGATTAAATGGCAGACTAAAGATTGGATGGATGGATGGATGGATCTGCAGGGAAAGATAAACAGACAGATTTACATAACATTACATTTAAGGCATTTAGCAGATGCTCTTATCCAGAGCGACTTACAAAAGTGCTTTGCTATTTACTTAAGAGAAACCTCAGCTAGTTTGAATAGACTAAAAATCCAAAGATCCTCAAATCTTAGACTCTACTAAACACAAGTCAATAAGGTGACCACTCTACTATTACCATTACTCCTTTTAGAAGAGGAGGGTCTTCAGTAGATGGGCATAATATGGATAATATTGATGGACTCACTGACGGACAGATGCACTAATAGATTAATGAATTGATACAGACAGACAGTAATGCAGGTACATAGACTGATAGACAGACAGACTGATAAATTGATAGATACAGATAGATACAGACAGACAGACAGACATATGTGGATAAATGTATAGACTAATAGCTATAAAGATGGATAGATAGGTGGATTGATAGATTGATGGGTGGGTCGGTAGGTAGATAGATGGAAGGATGGCTAGTTGGATGGATGACTAGATAGACAGGTGGATAGACAGATTGATTGATTGGTTCCTGATGGACGGATTGTTGCTAATATTTAGTTTATATATCAGTGCTTCATATTATTTGCACTGTTGAGTCATATTCTTCTTGCTTTTTGCTCATGTTTGATTTATTATTTCTACAGTTTTAACTGGTTTTGTTAAAATATAATTTGTTAAAATCCACTCTGATGTACTTTGATCTGCATTGTGGGAATGAAAAATGAAAATGAATTAATATTATTGAAATATTACTTAGCTGTATCAGTTACTAATATAATCCTGATAGACAGGACTTTCATTTAATACAATTTATCAGAAGTTTTGATTAAAATAACGGAAATTACAAATATGTACTAAACGTCCTGCAAATAAATTTTCTAAGGGGACTTTTATTAAACCTCTCCAGATTTCATGCCAAAAATGTACTTTCCCTCTTCTAACCTTGATGGAAGAGACCAGAGAGAATTCCAGCTGTTCCATGTTTTTTAAAACCTCAGTACCAAGGACAGCATGTCTGTTGTGTTCCGTCAGAGAGCTGGACCACGTGTTCTTCTGTTTCAGAGGTCATTTCTCACTGGTTTTGACCAGCACTAGATTTTGTAGGTTTCTTCTGAGACCTTGGATGAGATTGATTTGGCTTTTGAAGACCTCACTTTTGAAATCCAGCAGCAGCAACAGCAGCAGCAACAGCTGCCACCCGCTGTTACCCTAAACTGGGTGGTCGGCAACCTTTGTGAAGGACGTTTACGTCCACCCCCTCTGACAGTTACTTATACTGTGTTTCAAGCATTACCTTCAGTGTGAAACCGTCGGGGTGTCGGGCTGGGAGCGGGGTGGTATTTGCTTTGTATGAGCTGCAGTAACGCTGTTTATAATGACGGCATTATTCTTCTTGGACATGTGTTATCTCTCAGCTCCCTCTCAGCTTTTTAAATGACTTGTTTGGGTAGGGTGTGATCTGGAGAGAGTGGCTGATAACGAGGTGGTTGAGAAGGTCCATCATGGTCTGGTAAATATTGTACGGTGAAACAACAGGGCTCAAACTCAGTGAGAAGTTAAGAGTGAAGATGTAATTTACTTTGCTTTTATTGTCCCAGATGAGTGCCTTTCTTGTGAAGACAGGAAAGTGCCAGTCGTTCAACTCCGTAAAAGCTAGGGATGTCCCGATCCAGGCATATTTTAATGGATCGGGTATGGGCTATTTTAATCCCAGTCCAGTTCCGAGTCTTTATTTGAACCACAGTGTTCAGAGCGCCATCTGGTGTCCTCAACGCAGCATTAACAGACAGTAAAGCCCAGCCGGCTGCAGCAGCAGTGCGGACGTTCTCAGAAGGTAAATAAATGAGTTGAGGTTCTGCAGTGTGGAGCTATTTTACAGTGGAACCTGAAAACAGACCATAATATCTGACCCTTTATAAAACCATCACTGAAACGCTCTGTTTTACCAGCGGGAGAACAACAGAACCGCTCGCTTGCCTTTCTTTGTTTATAAACCAGCACTGAAGAACACATACAGAACCGAATGGAGGGCTAATGCTAACACACACACACACACACACACACACACACACACACACACACACACACACACACACACACACACTATAGAAACCCAAATCACACACAGCACATTCACCCACTATAAACCAGTTATTACACACCAGTAGACCAACAATCACAGATACCAGTCCAGAGTGTATACTACTACACACACATCTACACACACACAGGAAGTGAATAGACTGCAGTGTTGGAAAGGAGGAGCTGGGAGCTGATTGGTCAGGGAGGAGAGTCAGACTGGATTATACAATATTAAACCCTATAAAATGTTACATGGTTGAATGTGACGGGGTTGTGAGTGCTAAAATGGCTAATGCCTTTCTATGCTTACGGTATTGTACAATATGCTGTTTTCATGCAGGCTGTTGTATTATTACATATTAATATATGTACTTTGCTCTATGCCCGATATATTAATGTAAATATTTGTTAAGAGTTTAGGTTGAACCATTATTTTTGTAAAGGAGGAAATGACCAGCTGTTACAGGGTTGCATGAGTGACTGAGGGACAACCGAAAATGCAGCAATATTTTTAAAAGAATTATACATAACTTAACTCATAAAGAAAGTCTAATTACATCAGTTAAATTTAATGTTAATAAAATTACATTTTTAATATTTCTCATTTCTTAATAGGCTATTCAAATATGATTTTAATCAGTGGGGACAGGCCAAAATGCAGTACTTTTCTCAGGAAACACAAGTTAAATATTTTATTTTTTATTATTAGCATTATTTTGTATATTATATTGTATTTTCATTCATGTAGGTAGTACATGTGAAAGCCTTTTTTATTTATTATTTATTAAATAAATAATATTTAATAATATTATTTTTAAATATTATCCCCCCCCAAATGGATAATATTGACCAAATTTCTGGACTTAAAGGGCACCACATTCTGAGAATCACTCAGAGGAAGCATTTTAATGAAGCAGTCTTAACTGTAGGGACCTTGTGGACACCTGGCTCGACTCCGGAACATCTTTAAAAAAAAAACTTGATGAGTTAAATCATGTGTGTTAGAGCAATCTCTATGAAAACATTTTTTAAATGTAAATTTGTTGCCTCTGTATGAGGTAGTTTTAATCATTTACTTATTAACTGACAGGAAGTGTGGTCAGCGTCCACCCACAAACCCCCTGGAAGTGATCTCCTCCAACAACATCATGCTTCTCAACCTCATCACAGACGGTGACGTCCAGAGACCTGGATTCAGAGCAGAGTACAGTGCTGTTCCCATTACTACAGGTAATGCTCAACCACCACAGTTCACACGTCATCACCACAGGTGAGATTTCAACATGTGCTCACCCGTGTGCTCAGACAATTCCCTGACTCAGTTAATGCTCAGTCCCCCTCTCAGGTAACGCCCAGTCCTCCAACTCAGGCATCGCTTTATCCCCCTCTCAGGTAACGCCCAGTCCCCCTACTCAGGTAACGCCCAGTCCCCCTTCTCAGGTATTGCTTAATTCCCTTCTCAGGTAACGTTCAATCCCCCTCTCAGATAACGCCCAATCCCACTCTCAGGTAACACCCAATCCCACTATCAGGTAACGCCCAATCCCTCTCTCAGGTAACGCCCGGTCCCCCTTCTCAGGTAACGCCCGGTCCCCCTTCTCAGGTAACGCTCAATCCCCTTCTCAGGTAACGCTCAATCCCCTTCTCAGGTAACGCTCAATCCCCCTCTCAGGTAACGCCCAGTCCCCCTACTCAGGTGATGCCCAGTCCCCCTACTCAGGTGATGCCCAGTCCCCCTACTCAGGTGATGCCCAGTCCCCCTACTCAGGTAACGCCCAGTCCCCCTACTCAGGTGACGCCCGGTCCCCCTTCTCAGGTAACGCCCGGTCCCCCTTCTCAGGTAACGCTCAATCCCCTTCTCAGGTAATGCTCAATCCCCTTCTCAGGTAACGTTCAATCCCCCTCTCAGATAACGCCCAATCCCTCTCTCAGGTAACGCCCGGTCCCCTTCTCAGGTATCGCTTAATCCCCTTCTCAGGTAACGCTCAATCCCCCTCTCAGGTAACGCCCAATCCCTCTCTCAGGTAACGCCCGGTCCCCTTCTCAGGTATCGCTTAATCCCCTTCTCAGGTAACGCTCAATCCCCCTCTCAGGTAACGCCCAATCCCTCTCTCAGGTAACGCCCGGTCCCCCTTCTCAGGTATCGCTTAATCCCCCTACTCAGGTAATTCCCCATCCCCCTCTCAGGTAACGCCCAGTCCCACTACTCAGGTAATGCCCAATCCCCCTCTCAGGTAACACCCAGTCCCCCTACTTAGGTAATGCCCAATCCCCCTCTCAGGTAACGCTCAATTCCCCTTCTCAGGTAACATTCAATTCCCCCTCTCAGGTAATGCTCAACACAAAAATTAGACCTATTGTAACACACAAGGTAACGCCCAGTCCCCCTTCTCAGGTAACGCCCAGTCCCCCTTCTCAGGTAAGCTCAGTCCCCCCTCTCAGGTAACGCCCATTCCCCCTTCTCAGGTAACGCCCCAGTACCCCTTCTCAGGTAACGCCCAATCCCTATTACCCAACCTCTCCACCCCCTTAGGTTTTGCACACCCTAAATGCAGGTGTAAGGGAATGCACTATCCCCCTCTGAGGAAACGCCTCCAGATAACGCTTTGTCCCTCTATAAGGAAATGCCCCGCCCTCCTGTGTTGTAACGTCCCACTCACATTAACCTGTCAACCCTTCCCCCTCTTCTCAGATAACGAGTTATGCCCCGTACAGTAAAATCCCGTCCTTCGCCTCAGGTGTGGAGGTTAGCTCACTAAAAATACAGATTGTTAGTGTTCCCTCAGAAAATGCCCTTAAATATCATATTCAGAAGTGCTGAGTAATAACAGGAGGGGCGTTAGGACCTGTAGAGTTGAGGACTGTAGCTGCACTGTTTGCTTTGTTTCGGCTCAGTAATGTTGCATTGCTCAAATTCCTGCTTCCTGTTCGTGGCGTTGAGCGAAGGCTGCTCCCACGCAGTTTCAGTGTACTTCATCACCCGCTACCTGTTGGGACGGCCTACGCTCATGTTGCAGCACGCTTCGTCTGACTGGCTGAATGAGCCTGTCTGAATGTCCAGCTGGATTTTGGCATCGATCTAAACATGTGCTGAAGTTTGTTGTAACTAATAAACTTGCTTTAATTGTTTGCTGCATGTCTATGCTTTCTCACAGCCGTGGGAAATACAATACACTTTACAATACAAGTGTTGTGTGTAATTTCTGTGTGTGCTTGTAGGCCAGAAGTGTGGAGGCGTTCTGACGAATCTAAGTGGAAACATCAGCTCCCCTCATTACCCCAGCTTCTACCCACCTTCAGTGGACTGTACCTGGACCATAAATGTAACTACCTGTCCCAGCCACTGTGTCATGTGTTACGTAGCCAGTATGTTAAGAGGAAAGCTTTAATCTAGTCTCTTTAGTTAAGCTTCAGTAGAGGAAAGTACATGGACAAAAGTTTTGGGACACCTGCTCATGATTCACTGCTTCTTCTGAAATCAAGAGTTGAGAGCTAATCCTGCTTTTGTTGGAGTGACTGTCTCTACTGTAAAGGGAAGAAGGCTTAAGAATAGATTTTGGAGGAGCATTGCTGTGAGGATTTGATTGCATTCGGAAACAAGAAAAAGGGGGAAAATTGACAGAAAACAAATATCTGTAAATAAATAAATAAATAAAAAAAGTCAGACATCTGGGATGAGATTTAGTTGTTGAGGTTTCTGTGTTTGCTGTTAAATTAGGCCTATATATAGCCCAGTTTCTTCTTTAACTTAATAGGGGATTAATAAAGCTAATGATTGATGGGTGGTCTCGGACTTTGCTCGAACAGTGCGATTCTGAAAAACTTCAAAATGCCAAAAATGTAAGACTTGGACCCTTTAATTACTGCTCTACAATTCGACCTGTTTAGGTTCCTGCAGGCATGAACATCCGGGTGAAGTTCACCATGTTCCGGATGAAGGAACCTCAAGTGAACATTCGCGTCTGCCACAAGGACTACGTGGAGATTCTGGGCACAAAGTATGATCAAGCCTTGTTTCATTCATTTTACACACATCTCCAGCTCTGGGGAACAGCTCTGGGGAACAGCTCTGGGGAACAGCTCTGGGGAACAGCTCTGGGGAACAGCTCTGGGGAACAGCTCTGGGGAACAGTGTAATCAGGGCATTTCATTAATGTAGTATTTTCATCCCTGTTTAATCAGATAAACTATGTAGTGCATAAATTCAGTCAAATGCAAAACTAGCATGTCAATTTTGGAGGTAAGAATGTACAAAGTAGAGCCAAAAATCTTTTATTACATAATTTTTTTTAATGAATTCTGAATGTATTTTATTTCAATGACAGGGACTTTGTATATAAAACATATGCCTGACAAGTACTTAGAATAAATATAGTACTTAGAATAATATAGTACTTAGAATATATATATATATATATATATATATATATATATATATATATATATATAGTGTGTGCAACTTAAACTATATATACTGGGTGCAACTTAAAGTAGCTGAATTTGAATGCATTCATTAGAAAGGGTGTCCACTAACTTCTGGACATATACTGTACAAGGTTTTTGCATGAAAGCAACGGTATACTAATGAAGAATATAAAGCTAGTTGAATTGAGTGTGTGTGTTTGTGTTTGTGTGTGTGTGTGTGTGTGTGTGTGTGTGTGTGTGTGTGTGTGTGTTTTTAAAGGTACTGTGGCGAGAGGTCTATGCTGGCCCTCACCAGCGCCAACAACACAATGACCATTAACTTCCACTCTGACAAGTCCTACACAGATAAAGGCTTCATGGCTGTTTACAGCGCCTACGACCCCAAAAACCGTAAGCAGCTCTGCACTGGCGCACAGTTAGAGGAGTAGTTTGGCTTTATTACCAACAAAGCTAACATAGCTAATGAAAAGTAATCCTATTAGCTAATCCTATTGGTGCTAACTGCTGTCTAGATCATCACACACTCTCCTCAAACTGTGTGGAGGCGTTCAGTCATCTCTAGTAGACTTCTCAACATGGTTTCCGACACCGTATGACTCGCAGATACACTAATTGGACAAAAGTTTTGGGACACCTGCTCTAGGGAGCGCAGTTCCACTGCTCCATTAGGCCAATGGGTTCATCTTTGTGATCTGTGTGCATTTGCACATCTGTGTCAGCAATGGGTGCAACCTAAAGTCGCTGAATGCTTTCATAAGAAGGGGTGTCCACAAACATTTGGACACATAGTGCATCTGATTACATCGTTTTTGCCAGACTGCCTCTTCCATTATACTTGTATAGTGGTCAGCACTACTGATGGAATCAGTGAGATCTGTGAGTCTGAAGAACCTTTTAAAGTTTAAAGAACCTGCACACGATCTAAAGGTTCTATGGTAATTATGAGCTTTTCAGAAGCTTTCATCCAGGCCAGCAAACACTTAGAACCTTTATTGGATTTCTGATCCATTCTCTCTGATGTTTGTGTAAAGATGTGTTATTCCACTATACCTCACATTTTGCTTACAACACTGCAGTCTATTCATTTCCTGTGTGTGTGTGTGTGTGTGTGTGTGTGTGTGTGTGTGTGTGTGTGTGTGTGTGTATGTAGCTTGTCCTGGACAGTTTACCTGCACTACAGGGATGTGTATCTCTAAGGAGCTGCAGTGTGATGGCTGGAACGACTGTGGAGACATGAGCGATGAGAGAAAGTGCCGTAAGACACAGACCACTGACTTAATCTCAGAGATGGGTGGGGTGGGCATGGGGCAGCTAGGGGGGGTGGGCAGACAGGCAGACGGGTTGGTGGGCAGGCAGACACGCAGCCGGGATGTTATCATACAGAACACAACCTATACAGTATATTAACTCAATGAAAATGATATACCACACTGTGTGTATGTGTGGCTGTGTGTGTTTGACAGAATGTGAGGAGGATCACTTTTCGTGTGCTAATGGTCTCTGTAAACCGAAGTACTGGGTGTGTGATCAGGTGAACGACTGTGGAGATAATAGTGATGAAAAGCAGTGCAGTAAGTGACTCACTTTTACACTCTTACACTATAGTAGCTCTGCACTATTACGCTCTTGCAGCTCTACACTATCGCGGCTCTACACTATTATACTTGCAGCTCTACACTGTTACACTATTGCAGCTCTACACTATTACACTTGCAGCTCTACACTATTCGGCTCTACACTAGTTCAGCTCTACACTATTACACTTATGCAACTCTACACTGTTACACTATTGCGGCTCTACACTAGTTCAGCTCTACACTATTACACTTATGCAACTCTACACTGTTACACTATTGCAGCTCTACACTATTACACTTGCAGCTCTACACTATTACACTTGCAGCTCTACACTATTACACTTGCAGCTCTACACTATTGCGGCTCTACACTATTTCAGCCCATCACTATTACACTTATGCAACTCTACACTATTGCAGCTCTACACTATGGTGGCTCTACACTATCACACTCTTGCAGCTCTACACTTTCACACTCTTACAGCTCTACACTCTTACAGCTCTACACTCTTGCAGCTCTACACTCTTGCAGCTATACTCTATTGCAGCTCTACACTATTACACTCTTGCAGCTATACTCTATTGCAGCTCTACACTATTTCACTATTGCACCTCTACACTATTTCACTATTGCACCTCTACACTATTTCACTATTGCACCTCTACACTATTTCACTATTGCACCTCTACACTATTTCACTATTGCACCTCTACACTATTGCACCTCTACACTATTTCACTATTGCACCTCTACACTATTGCGGCTCTACACTATTTCACTATTGCAGCTCTACACTATTTCACTATTGCACCTCTACACTATTGCGGCTCTACACTATTTCACTATTGCAGCTCTACACTATTTCACTATTGCACCTCTACACTATTTCACTATTGCACCTCTACACTATTGCACCTCTACACTATTTCACTATTGCACCTCTACACTATTTCACTATTGCACCTCTACACTATTGCGGCTCTACACTATTTCACTATTGCAGCTCTACACTATTGCGGCATTACACTATTTCACTATTGCAGCTCTACACTCTTGCAGCTCTACCTAATTGCAGCTCTACACTATTACACTCTTGCAGCTATACTCTATTGCAGCTCTACACTATTACACTTGTAGCTCTACGCTATTGCAGCTCTACACTATTTCACTATTGCACCTCTACACTATTGCACCTCTACACTATTTCACTATTGCACCTCTACACTATTTCACTATTGCACCTCTACACTATTGCAGCTCTACACTATTTCACTATTGCACCTCTACACTATTGCGGCTCTACACTATTTCACTATTGCAGCTCTACACTATTGCGGCATTACACTATTTCACTATTGCAGCTCTACACTATTGCTGCATTACACTATTTCACTATTGCAGCTCTACTTTATTGCAGCTCTACACTGTAATACTCTTGCAGCTCTACACTATTGCAGCACTACTCTCTTGCTGCTTTACAGTATAACACTGTTTCCCTCTGCACTCTCTCTTTGCCACACTCATCTTTCTCCCCCTCCTCCCTCTCTCTCTCTCTCTCTCTCTCTCTCTCTCTCTCTCTCTCTCTCTCTCTCTGCAGGCTGTCAGAAGAATCAGCTGAGGTGTGGTGACGGAACGTGTTTGCCGAATAGCGTAATCTGTGATGGGAAGAAGGACTGTAAAGATGGGAGTGATGAGGCATCCTGTAAAGAGTGTGAGTGAACACACTTCTGTCTCAGAAACGTTCCAACAGCGTCTCGGAGCTCCTGTAAAAACACTCCACTCAGTCAAGTGAGCTCTGCATGACGGCGCTGCAGTAGTTGCTTAGCCTAATTGTTATGAGTGGAACAGAGAGAGACATATTCTATCATATAAACTAATAAAGTCAATATTTTAATCAAAACAAATTAGCCAGACATTTCTGTTTGTAGCTTCTTAAACACTAGGAGGAGCTGGTTGAGCTCATTTGATGTGAATTTCAGTAATATAAATCTTCCATACAAATAATAAATAATAATAATGATGCTATTGCATGTCATTGAAATACTACCTTCACTGGTAATGGGGTTTTAATGTGAAATGCTCCATTCTCAGGATACTTAGGTGCTTTTGTACTTATTATACTTTAAAATAGAACCAAATACCTAAGCATACTACTGCATATCATTACTGTCCTACTAAAACCTTGTATGTACATTTTTGCTGTTTTTCACTTATATGTGAATCTGTCAGTTGTTTTTCATCAGAATTATTATATCAGAATTTCCTGATGAAATAGACCAATAGAAATGATCTAAAAAGACCAGGAATGAAATCTTTCTACACTGACTTTCATTGAAGTCAGTTTTTTGCATGACAGCGATGATAAGTATTCAAATCCATATTTCATAAATTTACTTTAATTTAATTTAAAATGAAAACACATTTAATAATTATTACAACTGCATCACTAGTATGCACTGAGTATATTAGAAATGTACTGAAATATACATTAATCATATTTACATTACAAATATACTTCTAGTTCCTGTTTTACCAAAATAGCAAACTTCTAGAGATACTTTGTTGTGCATAACATGGAAATTGCAATGTACTATAATATGAACTGTAATATTTTTTGTTTTACTTTTTAGTTAAAATATGCATACATATTTCTATGACCTTTCTAGTTTAGTACTTTAAGTGAATTACTGCAATACTAGTTGTTTTAATACACTATAATATATAATATATAATGTACAGAAGTCTGTTTGAAAAGTATTTAAGTACATTCCAATGTATTAAATTTAATTCAAATAAAAGATACTAATATATTATATTTATTAATACTATTATACTATTTATAAAATATACTAGTTATTTTAATTACAAAATACAGTTCAATCAAAGTTTACTAATGAAAGCATTTGATAAAAGTATAATTAATGTGTTTTTTAAATATGTTAGGTGCATACATTTGCTAGTATATTTACAGCATATTTAGACAAATTTAGTATGCTGTGTGTGTCTATATAATTTTGGTCAATGTTTCTCTAAAATTGTTAATTTTGATAATCTGTTGATAATCTTTTGATAAGTACTTTCTTCTCTGAGCTTGTTTCAGTGAGGAAACATCATGTGCCTCATGTTATTTGCTCTTAGAGTCAGAAAGCAGTTGTAAACTTTTGGGTTTTGTGGACAGGCTGAAGGAAAGGGCCTCCTTGCTTTATGGAAAAGCTCTAAGTGGTGCTTGAGACGACTTTTATAGTGTTTTTGTTGGGCGTAATGTTTCTGATATGTTCCGCTAGAGAAGACCCTCTGTAGCAGAATGACTAGCAGTTAAGGTTTCATCAACAAACCTGCTTACACAGCACTTTCTGAGAGTGAGGCTGAGAGATGGAGAAAACACACACACACACACACACACACACACACACACACACACACACACAGAGGAGGACTTATTTTTTGTTGTTCAATCCTGTACGTTTTTCATGACTGTGAATTGCAGCATCTCTCCTTTTTGGGATGCCT
Organism: Salminus brasiliensis; assembly: GCF_030463535.1. Classification (NCBI taxonomy): domain Eukaryota; kingdom Metazoa; phylum Chordata; class Actinopteri; order Characiformes; family Bryconidae; genus Salminus; species Salminus brasiliensis. Next base: position 4,553,491 of record NC_132888.1, read on the forward strand.
CTCCTTTTGATGCCTGTCAAAGCTCTGCCTTCTCACCACCACTATTGGTCTACATGTACCTGCATCTAGACAGTCATATTACAATATTATGACCCAACATTATGATATAATGAAATTTCAGCTCTGTGTCCCATATAGGAGCACTGTGTAGTTCTCTAATTCCAGGCTGTCTACATCTGCATACTTTGCTATCAGCCTCCATTCACCCTGTTTATTCTTCAATGGTCAGGACCCCACAGGACTGACCACCACAGAGCAGACTGTAGTAGTATTTGGGTGGTGGGTCAGTCATTCTCAGCGCTGCATTGACACTGAGTGACCTGACAGTGGTGGTGAGTGTGTTAGCAGTGTGTTGCGCTGGTGGTACGAGTGGATCAGACACAGCAGTGCTGCTGGAGTGCTTAAACCCCTCAGTGCAGTCTCACTGCTGGACTGGGAATGGTCCACCCACCAGAAATATCCAGCCAGCAGCATCCTGTGAGCACTGATGAAGGACTGAGAACCATCTACTGTTCCACCGTATTGTAGAAGAACCCCCACTGTTCCTCTGACCTGGTTCACAGTCTCCCGGAACAGGACAGTTTTGATGAGGAAGTAAAATTTAGGTGGAAACAGAATCGGGTCAAAATACAGGCCCTATTCGAGATGACTCGAATGCTAATTAGTGGGGTTAGGCTTAGTGCTAGTTGGCTACATTAGACTTGTAGGTAAAACCATAAAGCTGAAAAGCAGCTCCTCAGAGGCCGACCCGGTCTCGGCTGATCTGCAGTGAGGAGAAAAGTGTGGATCTGTTGCTGTAAGTGTGTCCCTGCTGCCGAACTGACACAAACACCACCTGCCCCACTCAGTACTGTGAGTCAGCAACACCCACGCTCTCTCGCTCTCTCCCCCATCCCCTCCCTCTCCCTCTCTTTCTCCATCTTCTACCCCCTCTGCCATCCTCCCTTGCCCCTCCATCCCTCCCTTCCTCCATCCCTTCCTCCATCCATCCCTACCTTCCTCCATCCCTCCCTGCCTCCATCCCTCCCTTCCTCCATCCCTTCCTTCCTCCATCCCTTCCTCCATCCATCCCTACCTTCCTCCATCCCTCCCTGCCTCCATCCCTCCCTTCCTCCATCCCTGCCTCCATCCCTCCTTTCCTCCATCCCTTTTTGCTCCCTCCCTCTTGTCCACTCCCCCCCCTCCCTCCCTACCTCCCTCCCTTCCTCTTACTTTCCCCCTCCCTCATCTACCCCACTCTCCTTCTCTCTCTCTTCCTCCCTCCTTTCCTCAATCCTTCCCTCTTGCTCGCTCCCTCTCTTCTTCCCTCTTCCCCGTCCTCATCTACCTCACTCTCCTTCTCTCTTCCTCCCTCTCCCTCTCTTCCTCCCTCTTTTTCCCCTCTGCCATCCTCCCTTGCCCCTTCATCCCTCCCTCCATCCCTCCCTTTTGCTCCCTCCCTCTTGCACGCTCCCTCCCTCCCTCCTGCCCGCTCCCTCCCTCCCTCTTGCTCCCTCTTTCTTGCTCCCTCCCTACCTCCCCCCCTCCCTCTTGCTCCCTCCCTCTCTTGCTCCTTGTTCCCCCCTCTGCCATCCTCCCCTCCCCTCTTGCTCCCCCCCTCTTCTTCCCTCTTTTCCCCTCCCTCATCTACCCCACTCTCCTTCTTCCTCTCTCCCTCTCTCCCCCTCTCTGTCCCTCCCTCTCTCCCTCTCTCTCTCTCTCTCTCTCTCTCTCTCCCCCCTCTCCGTCTCCCTCCCTCTCTCTCTTTTTCTTTCCCACTGCCCTTTCACCCACCTTTTCACTGTGTTTCTTGTGTTGTGTCTGTATAATTTAGAGGTGATAAGTGACCTCCCCTGTTGATCAATAAGTCTGATCGATAAGGCAGCTCTTGCGTTGTTGTGAGCTCGCAGCAGCCAAACACAACGCCAACCAAACCCACAGCCTGACCCCATGCTGTTCCTTTACTTCTCACTGACCATCACGTCTCAGTGGTCTCTCTTTCTCTCATCAGTCCAATTTCAGTCTAGTTATATTAATACACATACATGCAATATATGTCCAAATATTTGTGGACACCCCTTCTAATGAATGCATTCAGCTGCTTTTAGTTTTACCCATTTCTGACACAGATGTGCCATTGCACACACACTGCTTGTCTAGTCCCTGTAGAGAAGTACAGTTACTCCAACAAAAGCAGGATCGGCTCTTTTTAATACCCTTGATTTCAGCAGAAACATTGAATGAGCAGGCGTCCCAATACTTTTGTCAATGTATTGTGTATATAGAAATGGGTCAATTATTAAATATACATGTGTAGGAAATGAAAAAAATAACTATGCAACAAGTATACATATCTCTCTCTCTCTTGTGCTCTCTCTCCCACTCTCTCTCTCTCTCTCTCTCTCTCGCAGCTGTAGGGATATGTACAGCCTTCACGTTCACCTGTAAGAACAAAGAGTGTGTGAACAAAATCAACGCTGAGTGTGATAAAGTTAATGACTGCCCGGACGGTTCTGATGAAGAAGGCTGTGGTGAGTGAATTTTAATTAATCTGAGTCTGAGTTTGTTTCTTTGCCCCCTCCACCCCCCCAATTAGCATCATATAAACCCAACACACACACACACACACACACACACACACACACACACCCTCACTCCTCAAACCCTGTGGAGATGTTCAGTGATCTCTAACAGACTTGCTGAAGTGCTTTCTGTGGTGTGTGATAATGTGTTTACTGAACTCCCAAAGAGTCTGACTGGAGCTGGACTACTGCACTACAGTATCTGCAGTTAATCTGATCAATTAATCAGTTTTTAATCAATAAACAGGGTTCTTTACGGGTTCTTTAGGAGAAGCAGTGGTTCTATAGAGAAGCTTTACCACTCTTAGAACCATTAAGATTTTAAGGACTACTGGGTTGAAGGTTCCTCAGGTTTTATAGATGGATATTTATAGAACCTTTTAATAAATAACCACCAAAAGGGGTTCTGTTTTATCAGCATCAGCAGATATTTACTTCATGTCATGCGAAAACCTTGTATCTCAAATTTCAGCTTTACAGGAGAAGAAAAATACCTTAGTAGCTTTCAGTGGAACAATTTGAATCCATGTCATTTTTGAGCATTTCTATTGGTCCGTTCCTCATGCAATTTGGACACAATGTAAGGAGCACCTGCTGGATTCACCAAACATCCAAAAGACTTTTTATTTTTTATATAATTAGTGATTAAAAAAAGGTTGAAAAAAAGGACAATATGCTTGGAACATCAGATATCAGCATCAGCTCACAATTGCCATAATCTGTGCATCCCTATTTCCTTGTTACTTCTTAGCTACATTAGCCTCACAGCTAATAGAAGTTTAGGAATAAATAATAAATAAAATAATTGATATATTAATATTTATTAATAATTTATTGATTTATGTTTACCACACAGTTCCTTTCACTCCTTTTTTCTCTTTCAGATTGTGGAGAGCGACCTTATAAACACAACCGCATCGTTGGTGGGCAGAACGCTGACGTTGGAGAATGGCCCTGGCAGGTCAGTCTCCACTACGGGACCAACGGACACACGTGTGGCGCCTCCATCATCTCCAACAAATGGCTCCTGTCCGCAGCCCACTGTTTCGCCAGCTTAGACCCTTCGTGAGTAACTTTTCAGAAAGTGTTTATGAACCTTTTTAGAGCCTGTGTGTAAACCCACACTTAAGTTCATCACTCTTATGCAACTGTATTAACATCATAGGCCCTAAAACAGAACCCTGTGGGGCTCCACGGGGCGTTGTTTCTGCATTAGGATTAATAGGGTAGAACCTAGGGTTCAGCTGCTTTCACAGACACCTCTTTAATGGGATCTATGACACAGGCGTTCATTTTTGTTGTGCTCAGCCCAGTAACCAGCAAGGCCCACAAGCAGAATCACTGAAGTTCTGGTTCTCTAAAAACCAAAGTGCTAAAAACAAGGATCTTGGTGTGTTAGGAAAACCACTTTTGGTTCTCTAAATAACATTTAAAAGTTTAAAGAACCTAGAAGAGATATTCTGGAAAGCACCCACTGTGTTGATGGTTGGTGCTTCATCCAATACTTTTGTAGGGGATGATGAGGTGAGGTGGTGATCATCATCCAACATCCTGACTTCTGTTACACTCTTTTCACTGAGTGCAATCAAATCCTCACAGCAATGCTGCTCCAAAATCTAATAAAAAGCCTTCTTCCCTGGACAGTAGAGAGAGTTACTTCAAGAAAATTAATTTTTTTTTAATGCCCTTGATTTTTAAAGAAACAATGAATGAGCAGGCGTCCCAATACTTTTGTCCATATCGATTAGATGAGTTTAAAAAGCAGAGGAGCAAAACTCAGAGAGACAGAGTGGTCATGTAAAAATCAGTCCATGCACTGATACATTAACACACACACACACACACACACACACACACACATACACACACACACACCTAGAACACACATACACACAACCAGTAGTGAACAGAAATAATGCCAGACAAGAATGTAAGACGTGATGCGCTCTTTACATGTGCGTTCTCGAGCATGCTGTTCTGAGCTTTGTCCAGTAGGTGGAGCACTGGCCACACACTCCAGCAGTGTTTTCCAGTCTTGATCCCCTGCACCCCTCCAGTGCACATTTCAGTGTTTTTCTCTGCTCCCAGCACACCTGACTCAACTCATCAGCTAATTACCCAGGCTGCGGTAATGAGTGTGTTACAGCAGGGAAAATGTGCACAGCGCTGAAGTGTGACAGTCGCTCTCTTTATTCCTGTACGGTCACACCGCAGGTCTCGCAGAATAGCGCAGCCGGTGCAGTAGATGGATGCATTGCAGTTATACGCTGTTACAGTGTGTGTGTGTGTGTGTGTGTGTATATATTTATCACATGTTAGAGCTGGATATGGTTTTAAGGAGTAGGTGTCTTCCAGTGTAACCTCATCTGCCCTGTACTGTCCAACAGCAGTAACAGCTGTACTGAAGGGCAGTATTCATAAGGCTACAACATACCTACATAAGCCTTTCATGACTGCTGACGTAAACGTACGTAAGGCTTGTTCTAACAAACTGCAGTTGTTTTAACCTCTGGGATGAATGACCTTTAATTTGATGGGCTAAGCCTTTTGAACCCCCTATGTAGGTTTATGTCAGTCATGAAGGGCTTATGTAGGTCTTGTGTAGCCTTATGAGCCAAATCTGAACTTCAGTAAAGCTTTACGATTGAGTACCAGGCTATAGTTCGTTTAGATTCTCCTAGAATGTTCGTGCATGTGTAAAGTGTTCTAGAATGTTCTTTCATGTTCAAACTGTTCTAGAATGTTCTTTCATGTTGAGAGAAAATATGGTCTTTTCTAACATTACTTTCATGTGGTTTCAACTTGTTATCAAATGATTATCTTATTTCTAACAATGTTCAAACTGTTCTGGAATGTTCTTTTATGTTCAAACTGTTCTAAAATATTCTCGCATATTTAAACTGTTCTGGAATGTTCAAACTGTTCTGGAATGTTCTCGCATATTTAAAATGTTCTGGAATGTTCAAACTGTTCTGGAATGTTTTTCATGTTCAAACTGTTCAAGAATGTTTTCTCTCATTTTAAAATGTTCTGGAATGTTCAGACTGTTCTAGAATGTTATTGCATATTTAAAGTGTATTGGAATGTTCTTGCATGTTTAAACTGTTCTAGAATGTTCCCTCCTTGAATTCTTGCCCTCCATTGCACTGTTCTTAAATGCCCCTGCCAGTTTGCACTGTTGTAGAATGCTCTGGTGTTGGTTCTTTCACACTATTCTCCCGTAATCAAACTGTTCTAGAATGCTCTGGTTCTTTCACACTATTCTCCCGTAATCAAACTGTTCTAGAATGCTCTGATTCTTTCACACTGTTCTCCCATAATCAAACTGTTCTAGAATGCTCTGGTTCTTTCACACTGTTCTCCCGTAATCAAACTGTTCTAGAATGCTCTGGTTCTTTCACACTGTTCTCCCATAATCAAACTGTTCTAGAATGCTCTGGTTCTTTCACACTGTTCTCCCATAATCAAACTGTTCTAGAATGCTCTGGTTCTTTCACACTGTTCTCCCATAATCAAACTGTTCTAGAATGCTCTGGTTCTTTCACACTATTCTCCCGTAATCAAACTGTTCTAGAATGCTCTGGTTCTTTCACACTGTTCTCCCATAATCAAACTGTTCTAGAATGTTCTGGTTCTTTCACACTGTTCTCCCATAATCAAACTGTTCTAGAATGCTCTGGTTCTTTCACACTGTTCTCCCATAATCAAACTGTTCTAGAATGCTCTGGTTCTTTCCCACTATTCTCCCGTAATCAAACTGTTTTAGAATGCTCTGGTTCTTTCACACTGTTCTCCCATAATCAAACTGTTCTAGAATGCTCTGGTTCTTTCACACTATTCTCCCGTAATCAAACTGTTCTAGAATGTTCTGGTTCTTTCACACTGTTCTCCCATAATCAGACTGTTCTAGAATGTTCCCACTTATCCATTCTGTGCTCTCTCTCCTTTGCACTGTTGTACAACGCTCTTACCCATTCACACTGTTCTAGAATGTTTCCTCCTTGAAAGCTTGCCCTCCCTTGCACTGTTCTAAAATGCCCCTGCCTGTTGCCACTGTTCTAGGAATGTCCTTGCTCATTCACACTGTTTGGGTGTTCTAGAATGTTCCCACTTATCAATGCTGTTGAATGCTCTCTCCTTCACATTGTTCTAGAAAGCCCTAGGTTACAAGAGTGTCCTTTCCTTTTAGACTGTTCTCCTTCCTTCACATTCTTCTAGAATGAACCATACCTGCTATGCATCTGTGTGATTAATACTGATCTAGAATGTTCTGCTTTATTCAGTCTGATCTGAAATGTTCTCCCTTATTGAAACAGTTTTAGAGTGTTCTCCCACATTCAAACTGTTCTAGAATCTTCCCAGGCATCCCAGCAATGCCCTGGCTCATATACGTTGTTCTAGAATGCTCTCTCTTCTTCACACTGTTCTAGAATGCTCTCTCTTCTTCACACTGTTCTAGAATGCTCTCTCTCTTCTTCACACTGTTCTAGAATGCTCTCTCTTCTTCACACTGTTCTAGAATGCTCTCTCTCTTCTTCACACTGTTCTAGAATGCTCTCTCTTCTTCACACTGTTCAAGAATGCTCTCTCTTCTTCACACTGTTCTAGAATGCTCTCTCTTCTTCACACTGTTCAAGAATGCTCTCTCTTCTTCACACTGTTCTAAAATGCTCTCTCTTCTTCACACTGTTCAAGAATGCTCTCTCTTTTACACTGTTCTAAAACATTCTAAAACAAATGTTCTAAAATGCCGTGGCTCATATACGTTGTTCTAGAATGCTCTCTCTTTCACACTGTTCTAAAATGCCCTGGCTCATATACACTGTTCTAAAATGCTCTCTCTTCTTCACACTGTTCTAGAATGCTCTCTCTTCTTCACACTGTTCTAGAATGCTCTCTCTCTCCTTCACACTGTTCTAGAATGCCCTGGCTCATATACACTGTTCTAAAATGCTCTCTCTTCTTCACACTGTTCAAGAATGCTCTCTCTTTTACACTGTTCTAAAACATTCTAAAACAAATGTTCTAAAATGCCCTGGCTCATATACGTTGTTCTAGAATGCTCTCTCCTTCATACTGTTCTAGAATGCCCTGACTCATATATATTGTTCTAGAATGCTCTCTCCTTCACACTGTTCTAGAATGCTCTGTCTCCTTCACACTGTTCTAGAATGCTCTGTCTTCGTCACACTGTTCTAGAATGCTCTCTTTCACACTGTTCCAAAATGCCCTGGCTCATATACATTGTTCTAGAATGCTCTCTCTTTCACACTGTTCTAGAATGCCCTGGCTCATATACACTGTTCTAGAATGCCCTCTTCACACTGTTCTAGAATGCCCTGGCTCAGTTAAACTGTTCAACAGTGTTCTAGAATGCTCTTATTTACACTGTTCTAGAATGCTCTCTCACCTTCACACTGTTCTAGAATGCTCTCTCTCTCCTTCACACTGTTCTAGAATGCCCTGGCTCATATACACTGTTCTAAAATGCTCTCTCTTCTTCACACTGTTCAAGAATGCTCTCTCTTTTACACTGTTCTAAAACATTCTAAAACAAATGTTCTAAAATGCCCTGGCTCATATACGTTGTTCTAGAATGCTCTCTCCTTCACACTGTTCTAGAATGCCCTGACTCATATATATTGTTCTAGAATGCTCTCTCCTTCACACTGTTCTAGAATGCTCTGTCTCCTTCACACTGTTCTAGAATGCTCTGTCTTCGTCACACTGTTCTAGAATGCTCTCTTTCACACTGTTCCAAAATGCCCTGGCTCATATACATTGTTCTAGAATGCTCTCTCCTTCACACTGTTCTAGAATGCTCTGTCTCCTTCACACTGTTCTAGAATGCTCTGTCTTCGTCACACTGTTCTAGAATGCTCTCTTTCACACTGTTCCAAAATGCCCTGGCTCATATACATTGTTCTAGAATGCTCTCTCTTTCACACTGTTCTAGAATGCCCTGGCTCATATACACTGTTCTAGAATGCCCTCTTCACACTGTTCTAGAATGCCCTGGCTCAGTTAAACTGTTCAACAGTGTTCTAGAATGCTCTTATTTACACTGTTCTAGAATGCTCTCTCACCTTCACACTGTTCTAGAATGCTCTTATTTACTCTGTTCTAGAATGCTCTCTCACCTTCACACTGTTCTAGAATGCCCTGGCTCATTCACACTGTTCAACAGTGTTCTAATATAAGATGTTCTAGAATGCCCCAGTTCATTCGCACTGTTCTAGATTGTTCTCCCAATTCAAACTCTTCTATGATGATCTGCTTCCTTCACATCCTTCTCCTTCCTTTAGATGTTCTCCCCTGCCCTGTTCACTTTTGTAGAATGCTCTATGCAAAGTGTTCTCAAACGTTCTCCTTCCCTCATTTTGTTTTAAAATCTTCTTGCCCATTAACACTGTTCTACAGTGCTCTCCCTCATCCACACTGATCTAGAACTTCCTCCATCATGGTTCTGTACAGTTTACACTGGTTTAATTGGTTAATGGGTTCTTTCTTGGTGTGTGTTGGGTTGGAGTGATCTGGTGTTCCAGGTCTCGTTAATCCCCTCGTTTTCTTTTCTCTTGCTCAGTTCATTTCTTCTTCCTTCACCTCATCCGCCCTCTAATGATAACCGGTTCTGCTGACCCGTCCGTTTGCAGATACCGCGACACGTCCAGCTGGCAGACATACAGCGGAATGCAGGACCAGGAGAAAGACGACTCTAACGTTCAGATGAGGGACGTGAAGACCATCATCACCCACCAGGACTACAACTCCATGACCCAGGATAACGACATCGCCCTGCTGGAGCTGAAGGAGCCGCTGGTGTTCTCCAGCACCATCCACCCTATCTGCCTTCCAGCCAGTTCACACGTCTTCCCCCCTGGAATGCCCTGCTGGGTCACGGGCTGGGGGGCTCTCAGAGAGGGAGGTAAGAGGGGACACACTACTGCCACTATTGTCTGCCCATCTTTCACCCCACTCTCCTTATTTCTCTATTTGTTTACTTCAACGTTCTTCTTCCTTCACATTCTTCCAGAAGGTTCTGCTCTGTTCCCTGTTACAGAAGGATGCTATATCATAAATGTTCTCCCTCATTCCCCCCATAAATGTTCTTTTTGTGGTGTTTTAAAATCCACTAGCCCTGATGTTCTCACCCCTTCACATGGTTCTAGGATATGTTCTCCTTTCACACTGTTCTAGAATGCTGTAGTTCAAGGATATTTATTAAAACTCTGTAAGGTCCAAGATTTCCTCAAGCCAAGGTCTAGCCACAGCCAATGCTAGACAGTAGTACATATTACCGGTGAGTGGTGGCTCATTGATGAGGGGTTGTGGGTTCGATACCCGGGCTGAGCAAGCTGCCTGGCATGTGGGCTCACTGTCACTGTTTGTGTGCCCTGAATATGTCCTAGGTTTAATTAAGGTTCAGTAATGTCCAGTAAGGTCCAAACTTCCCTCAAGCCATGGTCCAGGACATCATACAGTGCTACAGCCTGTATACTGAAGTAGCCTAGTAGTAACTGCTAGACAGTAGTTAATAAGCAGTGGTGTCTCAGCAGTTCGTGGGTTGTGGGTTCGATACCTGGGCAAGCTGCCACCATAGAAAAAAAATAATAAAAATGAACCAATCACACGAACCAATCACACAACCCCACATGTGGCACCAGGAGTGGATAGCTTCCACACCTTCCACACCTTGAACAGTTAAAGTGAACCCCAGACCAGCGGTTTCAGGAGGAGCAGAGAGCGATGCTGTGGAACAGTCCCAGGCTCGAAAGCCAAGTGTCCCGAACTCCCCATTAGTGACCTCTGCTCTAGTTCATTCAATATGTTCTAGAGTGTTCCCACCTACTCCGAGAACGTTCTCCCCATTTAACCTGTTCTAGGACGTCCTTCCTCCTCACTTTCTTCTAAATCCACTAGCCCATTCACAGTTTGTGTTAAATTGATGTTCTTCGTTCACATTGTTTTAGCATGTTCTCCCCTTTCAAACTGTTCTAGAACGTTCTCCTACCTTTACATTCTTCTAAACTCAACTAGCCCATGTTTGTTTTAAATTGGTGTTCTTCATTCACACTGTTCTAGCATGTTCTCCCCATTCAAACTGTTCTAGAACATCCTTCTTCGTTCATGGTCTAAATCCACTAGCCCATTCATACAGTTTGTTTTAAATTGGTCTGCTTCGTTTACACTGTTCTAGCACATTCTCCCCATTCAAACTGTTCTAGCACGTTCTCCCCATTTAAACTGTTCTAGAACGTTCTCCCTTTTCAAAGTGTACTAAAACGTCCTCCTTCCTTCACATTCTTCTAAAATCCACTAGCCTATTCAGTTTGTTTTAAATTGATGCTCTTCGTTCACATTGTTCTAGCATGTTCTGCCCATTCAAACTGTTCTAGAACATCCTTCTAGGATGTTCTTCATGTTCTAAATACACTAGCCCATTAACATTCTTCATTCATGTTCTAAATAAACTAGCCCATTAACATTGGTGTATTCGTTCACACTGTTCTAACATGTTCTCCCTTCTCAATCTGTTCTAGAACGTTCTCCTTTCATATTCTTCTGAAATGCTCTAAATACACTAGTCCGTTCATACTGTTTGTGTTAAACTGGTCTGCTTTGTTCACACTGTTCTAGCATGTTTTCCCCATTTAAACTGTTCTAGAACATTCTCCCCAATCAAACTGTTTTAGAACGTTCTCCCCAATCAAACTGTTTTAGAACGTTCTCCCTTTTCAAACTGTTCTAGAACGTTCTCCTTCCTTCACATTCTTCTAAAATCCACTAGCCCATTCAGTTTGTTTTAAATTGGTCTTCTTTGTTCACATTGTTCTAGCATGTTCCCCCCATTCAAACTGTTCTAGAACATTCGCCCCAGTCAAACTGTTCTAGAACGTTCTCCAATTTCAAATTGTTCTAGAACGTTCTCCAATTTCAAATTGTTTTAGAACGTTCTCCTTTCTTCACGTTCTTCTGAAATGCTCTAAATCCACTAGTCCATTCACATTATTCTAGCTTGATTTCTCAATCCTCATCTCTCTCTCTCTCTCTCTCTCTCTCTCTCTCTCTCTCTCTCTTTCTCTCTCTCTGTGTTTTGAATATTAGTGATGTTGATCATTATCGCCCTGCAGTGACCTGGTCACAACTTGTTGGAGGTTGTTGGTAGAAAAAGAGGGAATGGTTAATGATGTTTACTTGTATTAGCATAATGGAACAGAAGACTAAAGAGTGTGTATGTGTGTGTGTGTTTTCCAGGACGAGCATCGCGTGTCTTGCAGAAAGCAGAGGTGAAGATCATTAATGACACTGTGTGTGATGAAGTAACGGAGGGTCAGGTGACCTCACGCATGCTGTGCAGTGGATTCCTCGCGGGAGGAGTGGATGCGTGTCAGGTACAGTGATAAACACAAACACACCTAATCCTGCTATTATTAACACTGTCTCTCAGCAGGAATACTGTAGAAGCTCCAGATCTCATCAGAACAGATGCAGGTGAACATAAATCCAGTAAAAAGGAGAAACAAGAGCTTCTCATTCTGAAGAAACTAGTGAGATCTTGTCGGTGAGCTAGTCTGAAGAACGGAGCTCGGTTCCTCCAGCTTTCTCCTGGAAGCCCTAAGCCTAATATGCTGATAGTTATGTGTGTCACCAAAGCAGCTTACTCCACAAGACCTATGAAGGTGGACTATAGTATCTAGCACCTAAACACTGGCATTAAATCCTTTAAGTTTCGTCCATCCAAGTGATGTGACCGAAAACCAAACCAGACTCATCAGACCAGGCGACCTTCTTCTGTTGCTCCACAGTCCAGCCCTTGTGTGCCCATTGTAGACACTTGGTGGACAGGGGTTAGCATAGGCACTCTGAGTGGTCTATAGCTACTATAGCAGGGGGTGCTGCAAATGCTTCTGAGACTGGAGCCATAATAGCCTTTTGGTTTGTTTGGTTCTGGTTATGATTATGGTGTGATCAGTGTTATGTACGTACTTCATCTATGAGCGGTCCTAATGTATTGGAAAAAAACATAAATTTCGAACACACGAGTAGAAGAATTTTCTAAATGTAAGTCTGCACGCAAAAAAGGTGCTTCAAAGGGTCCCTTGAGTGATACCATAGAAGATCCACTTTTGATTTTGTTCGAGTTGTTCAGGTGTGAAGAACCTTTAAATTGGTAACAGACCTTTACATCATTGAACGTCAGGTGAGCATCTGCGAGGCATCTACAATGGATCATCCAGGTGAATCCAAGTCCTTTAAATCTTGAAGAGGTTCTTCACAGGCTCAAGTGGTCCAGCGGAAGTCACGGTCACGTTCTTCTAAAATTCACTAGCCCAGTCACAGTTTGTTTTAAATTGGTGTTCTTCGTTCACATTGTTCTAGCATGTTCTCCTAATTCAAAGTGTTCTAGAACGTTCTCCTTCCTTCACATTCTTCATAAATCCACTAGCCCAGTCACAGTTTGTTTTAAATTGGTGTTCTTCGTTCACATTGTTCTAGCATGTTCTCCCCATTCAAACTGTTCTAGCATGTTCTCCCCATTCAAACTGTTCTAGCATGTTCTCCCTTTTCAAACTGTTCTAGCATGTTCTCCCCATTCAACCTGTTCTAGCATGTTCTCCCCATTCAAACTGTTCTAGAATGTTCTCCTTCCTTCACATTCTTCTAAAATCCACTAGCCCATTCAGTTTGTTTTAAAATGATGTTCTTCATTTACATTGTTCTAGCATGTTCTCCCTATTTAAACTGTTCTAGAACGTTCTACCTATTTAAACTGGTCTAGACCTAGACCTCTATGACCAGAGGATCGCTAGTTCAAATCCCAGTCATGCTGCTAGCCATCGGCAGCCGTGGGGAGAAAATTACTCAATACTCTCTCCAACTGTGGAGAAAATCTGCAGACTAGAGCCAACTAGGGTTGCAATATTTTGTGAAATGTAAAAGTTGGAGAATTCATGGGAAGTAATGGATAATTATGGGAATTAACAGTGATAAAATGGGAATATTTGAAGCTAAAGGTGAGAAACTTACATATAGTTGGTAAAAATATACTGAAGCATGATCTTGGCTAAAATAATTAGATATGATACCAAAACTGCTCCTCAATCCCGGACACATGGCACATTACACACTAAAGGGCTATTAGGACCACACCCCTGAATGCACTGTTCATCCCTCCATCACATGTACAGCCTATGTCTGGATGATTTCTAGAAACCTGACACTCCCCACTAGCTTGTGGGAAAATACCCCTTTATTAATGAATAATTAATTAGTATTCATGTTTGGTTTACAAAGAAAACTGTATGTTGATGATATGATATGATATGTGTATGATATAGTTCCTTCAAATGATCCAATATTTCCTATTAATTCCCATCGTTTCCCAAAATTCCCAAAATGTCCATGGAAAGTTTACATTTTGGAATATTGCTAAAGTTCCCATGGAAAGATACCATAGGAACCTCTATAGAGGTTCTTTACGCCAGCAGATCTCTTAGGACCAGGTTCTTTTGGAACCCAACCGTGGCATTGCTGAGAGATCGCTTCATCTCCCGCTCCCTCCCCCTTTCCCTAACTAGGACAAAAGTATTTGGACATTTTTGCCCATTTTTGCCCACCTATTGGCATCATGCTGCCTAATGCCAGGCGTGGGCTAAAGAGGGTGTATAAAGCCCCCCAGCTTTTTGCTGTGGAGCAGTGGAAGAACTGTGTTCTCTGGAATGATGGATGGTGGAGCTCCATCCAGTACTTTTGGGATGAGTTGGTGAGTTGAAGATGATGAAGATGGGATTGTGATCATCATCATTATCATCACATGTACAGCCTATGTCCGGATGAACCTGACACTCCCCACTAGCTCGCTTTATCCCCCGCTCCCTAACTAGGACAAAAGTATTGGGACACTTTTGCCCTCTTTTATCTGAGGGTGCGGTCCAAACAAGCTACGCTATATGTCCAAATGTTTGTGGACACCCTACTAATGAATGCACCCAGCTAGTTTAAGTTGCACCCATTGCTGCTGACACAGATGTGCAAATGCTCACACACACATACAGGTTCTTCACACCAACAGATCTCTGAGGACCAGGTTCTTTAGGAACCCGTCAGTGGCATTTCTGAGAGAACTATCTGAAGCACTTTAATTTCTCTCTCTCGCTTTATCTCTTGCTCGCTCCCTCCCCCTTTCCCTAACTAGCACACATACAGGAGTGTGTACATGCACGTGTGAGTAACTGGAGCGTTTTTGCTTCTCTAGTCTGCGGTGATTGGGTCCCTGGGTATCTGGCTGCTCTGTTGTGCAGAGAAAACAAATCCACGTCCGTCGGATACACCAGGGACTTTACACAGAGAGAGACAGAGAGAGAGAGAGAGTAGAAATATGATCTGCTGTAGAAAACACACTGAAACAACGCAGTGCGAGAAAACAGCACCTTTTTATATAATGGTTAGTTCTGGCAACTGTAACCTGCCCTTAACCCAACTACCCTGAGGGGGACAGTGCTGTTATTCACAGCCTAAAAAAGTGTCACAGTGACCGTGCTGTGGTCCTCTGCTGTAGGGTGAAAAAAGTGTTGGGACACCTGCTCATTGCTTACTGTTACTTCTGAAATCAAGGCTATTAAAAAGAGCTGATCCTGCTTTTGTTGGAGTAACAGTTCAGAAACATTTGGACATATAGCGTAGCTTGTTTGGTCTGGCCCTTCAGACATCAGGCAATGTACACTATGTCCAAATATTTGTGGCCACCCTTCTAGTGAAAGCATTCAGCTACATTGTTAAGGTGCATCCATTGCAAATGCACACAGCTTGTCTAGTCCCAGTAGGGCTGGATTTGTTACCAGATCAGATTCTTCTTTTTCCTTTGATGTCCCATTCGTCCCATATGTCCTGTCCATCCCGTCCGTCCCATCCGTCCCATCCTCCAGTATTGAATCAGAATATTTTGGATTGGCTTGTTGTTAAAATTCCTGCTTTGGTTGGAGTAACTGCCTCTACTGTCCAGGGAAGAAGGCTTTCTGCTAGATTTTGGAGGAACATTGCTGTGAGGGTTTGATTGATTGCACTGAGCAACGAGAGCATTAGTGAGGTCAGGATGTTGGATGATCACCACCTCACCACCACCACAAAACAAGCCCGACTAGGATTGTAGATTGAGTCTGACGTCTGAAGGGCCGGACCAAACAAGCTACGCTATATGTCCAAATGTTTGGGGACACCCCACTAATAAATGCACCCAGCTCGTTTAATTTGCAGCCATTGCTGCTGACACAGATGTGCAAATGCTCACAAACACAGCTCGACTAGTCTCTGTAGAGAAGGACTGCCAATAGAATAGGACTCTCTGGAGCAGATGACCATAAACCTATTGGCATCATGCTGCCTAATGTCAGGCATGGGCTAGAGGGGTATAAAGCCCCCCACCCCTCCCAGCTTTTAGCTGTGGAGCAGTGGAAGAACTGTGTTCTCTGGAATGATGAATGGTGGAGCTCCATCCAATACTTTTGGGATGAGTTGGTGAGTTGAAGATGGGATTGTGATCATCATCATTATCATCATCTGACAACCTGATGCTCTTGTTGCTGAAGGCAATCCAATCCTCACCACAATGCTCCTTTTTCCCTGGACAGTTGAGACAGTTACTCCAACAAAAGCAGGATCAGCTCTTTTATATTGTTGATTTTGGGGGGATATAAGCAGGTGTCCCAATACTTTTTTTTCTTCATATAGTGTGTAGATACTTCCATATATTTTAAACAAACATGAGAATATTCTTAAATATAGTTCCTTTCCATGATACTCAGTGTAGAAAGGTTTTAGTCCAAGTCATTTTGGAGCATTTCTATTGGCCCATTCATCATGAATAATTGGGAACACTGTAAAGAACAGCAGTCAAAAACCGCTAAAAGGCAAAATGTTAGATACATCCGAGACATGGATGATCCAGCGTCTTGACAGTGTATAAAAACCAGTCTGTGAGTGTGTGTGTGTGCATTCAGGCTCATACTGCAGGAGATTAATTGTTGTACCCTGGTCCCTGATATGTAAATTGTGCTGATTTCCATAATTTCTACTTCTCTCTCGCTTGTTATTCATCTTGCTTCCCCTCCTGAGCACTCCTCGTACCAGCTTCCTCTTTCTGCACCTAATCTCCTTATTTTGCTCTGCTTCTCTCAGACAGGTTTTAGCAGTTTTCTGTCTGTCTCTCTCTCTTTCGTTCCATCAGTGTCTCGCTACCTTTTTTTTTTTGTTCCTCTCTTTCCCTCCCTCCTTCCTTCCTTCCTTCTCGTTCGCTTTTATTCGCTGGCTCGTTCCCCTCTCGCGCGCTCTCTCATTTCAGTTTCCAATCCAAATATGCTTTATTGCCTCGGCTGTTTACATTGCAATATTGGCAAAGTAATTAGCGGCGAAATTGTATTACATCTAAAACAAATCATTTTGGAGTAATGGTGACGGAATGAAATGAAACAATAAATAAAGCGACTAAATTAGAAGTGTGAAATAATGGACGACAAGTGATTAGAAGAATCAAAATTAGCATGTTCGTCTTCGCCTCACCTAAGCATTCCTCCCTGTGTCCTTCTCTTTACCTCCTTCCCTTTATTCCTCTACAGGGCGACTCCGGTGGTCCTCTGGTGTGCCTCTCCGAAGCTAATATCTGGTTCCAGTCTGGAATAGTGAGCTGGGGAGAAGGTTGTGCGCGGCGGAATAAGCCTGGAGTCTACACTCGCTTAACCAAGTTCAGAGACTGGATCCGCAGGCACTCGGGAGTATAGCAGCCTCTGGACCCTTGGGACCTGGGGAGGACCCTCAGGACCGTCTCTCTACTGCCACAGCAAGACAGCCAACCATCCTCCTCGTCACTTATCGATGTCCACGCACAACGCAGGGTCCGTGTGACCCAACCGCCCAAACCCTGAATTCTCTTAGTGGTGGTATTAGTATCAGTTTCTCCCCCTTTCAACACTTTTTAACGGCACCTTCAGAAACCTCCATGCAGCTCCATGCAGGTGGTCTTTAAACCTGTATTCAGGTTGTTCTGCTAATGCGGCTTTCCTCCAGATTGGCGGCTACAGGTGTGTTCTTTCCATTTTCATGGATAAGAGTTTTGTTTTCATTTTTTTATTTTAGCAAGAATAATAAATACAGCCCGGTCCAAAAGCTGGGGCATCAACGATCATGTTGAGCTTTGAAAATGTGGGATTAAATAAATGGTCAATTCCAATACCAATCCAATACTTTTTGTTTAAAAACGACTGTAGAGTCGTAAAAGCAGTTGTTTGGGTGAGCTGGGTGGGTTCGTTTGTACATGTTTATGTGCTAAAACTACTATTAATAATTTTACTAATTATATATAATATTCTTGATATTCTAAAGTGGTGCACTAGTTACAGTCTGGTACCTATAAGAAGTTATAAGGTGCCAGAGTGTACACTATATGTCCAAATATTTGTGGCCACCCTTCTAGTTAACACATTCAGCTACATTGTTAAGGTGCATCCATTGCAAATGCACACAGCATGTCTAGTCCCAGTAGGACTGAAATTGTTACCAGATCGGATTCTTCTTTTTTCTTTGATGTCCCATTCGTCCCATATGTCCTGTCCGTCCCGTCCGTCCCGTACCCGGTATTAGATCGAATATTTTGGGTGTTAAAATTTGATAATTGTTGTTAAAGTTGGCTTTGAGCGGCTCACTGGTCTGATGATCTACCACTAGGGTCCAGGGGGCCGTGAGTTTGAATCCCCAGCCATGCCGCTTTGTCATCAGCGGTCGGAGTCTGAGAGAGCACAATTAGCCGTGCTCTCTCCGGGTGGGTAGATGGCGCTCTCTCTCCCCTTACCTTCCTAGTGTTGGGAGCATTGCTAGTGCTAGGGGGAGTTACAAACTTTTATTTTTTTTATTTTTTGGGGGGGGGACTAATTGGGAGAACACAAGAGAAAAGAATTACATAAAAATTACATTACAGAAATAATAAATACTTTCACTGGTTTGGCACACTTTAGACCGGAAGACATTCAGTGTAAATGTGCAATAACAGGCTGGTATCCCTTGGAGGTGCCTCAGTTTTGATTAATCTTTTGAAGTATGTAGGTGTAGTGATCACTATCCAAGAAACCTTTAGGCAACATGCCTGACAGGTTACCCTGGGCCTTTGAGCATTAGCCAGAACGTCATTGTTAGTGTGTTCTTGTGTTCGTCGCTGATTTCAGTTCATTTGCGCTCTCACCGTGGCCTGCTGGATCTGTAAACCTGTGTAAAACCTGTGTGTGAAAGGAAAATATTAGCTATTGTTTTTAAGTGTATGCATTAAGAAACACAGAGTATTAAAAACCTGTGAAAGGCTGTCCGGACGAGACCTGCCTCGGTTTTATATCGTAGAAATGAATTTCTAAAGATTTCTAAAGAAAAGAGTCCTTGTGGACACTTCTAAAGCCTGCCGTCATGCTGTTCTGTTCTGTACTGGTTTCTTTTCTTCGTGTGGTGGCTACGGGTAATTCTCCTCAGGTTTTCTGGAGTTTAAAGGATTTATGAATATGCCACAGGCACAAATCCAAAGTGCTTGGATTTGATATAAAATGTAGAATATGAAATATTTAATATAGAATATAAAATAAATAACTAAGCACATATATATATATATATATATATATATATATATATATATATATATATATATATATATATATATATATATATATATTTTCAGATGTAAACAAGTTTTGGAAAATATTAGAATTTTAATTTTAACACATTTTGGTAATGTTTGTTTATACCATAGAATATCATGTCAGGTTGTTTTTCTACTGTGTGTGTGTGTGTGTGTGTGTGGGTGTGTCTGTGTGTGTGTGTGTGTGTGTGTGTCTACGATTCTTCTGCTGTGTATTTCTTTCACATGGTGGCTGTGGGTGATTTGTTATCCATGAAAGTGGGAAGTGTATATATGGTGTTCTGTCTGAGCGGGATTCACGAATGCAGCACAAATCCCGAATGCTCAGGCCTCACTGATCCTGTTACATTTTTGATATAGAAATAAACAAATAAATAAATAAACATGTGTTCTGCTCGATACCGTTTGTTTTTCCCCATCTGTAAAATCTTTGTGTATATATATATATATATATATATATATATATATATATATATATATATATTTATTAATATTTTCTTATTATTTTTTTAATCATTAAAACTTGTTTTATATCATAGAAATTGCATTTGTTCAAAATTTGCACTGATATGGAAATTGTGGGCCGGTGGTGATAGGTGATACTTTATATTGACACACTAAACTAAATGAATCACTATTATCACAGATAGATCCACCATTTCTGTTTCTGTAGAGTAATAGATGCAGTAAAATGCCTAAAATGCAGATGTTTTAGTGCTGTAAACATTTCAGCATCACCTAAACACGCTGCTCTTCTGGAGTTCAGTCAACACCTCATCAGATATCAGCTTCAAATATCGGACACTTTGATTTTCATGGGTAGAGAGTGTTCAGGATTCTTCTGTTTTTTAATCTCTGATTCTGTTAAATGAGTCAAATGCAGATGTTTTCGTGTCGTAGTTCAGCATCATCCAAACAATTCTGCTCCTCTGGAGTTCAATAAACACCTCATCAGATATCAGCTTCAAATACTGGACACTTCTGACCACCTGTCCAATTTGTAAGCGTTCTCTCCTCTGTATTCTGATACGGCTGTGCATCGGTAATGGAAGTGCGTGTAAAAGCTGCTTCTGTGGACGTTTTCAGATCCAGTTTGTTGTTGTTGTTGTTTTGCTACTCTCTCCATCTTTCCTCAGTGTGTCGGCTACGGCCGATTTCCTCCAATTTTCATGGAAAAGGAGTGTTCTGTCGGAGCAAGATTCATGAATGCAGCCCTAAGGGAGCATCTCCTGAACACACACGCACACAAATTGGTTTTGGTGTCTTCAGATGTGTTTTGAACTCCAATTGTAGGCCTTTTCCCATCACTGAGGTCAGAAGCTTCAGAGCAATCTACAAATTCCAACAAAGCTGCAGTGCTCTGCTCAACCTCGTCTTCCACCTCGCGTCCGTATGATCTGAGCAGCACAGTCAAACGGGGGATTAGGATAAAAATGGGGCCATTCCGGTCGCCCGTTTGCCAAAACAACCAGGGCCAAGCCGGGTCGCCTGTTCTGCTGCATGCAAACGTCCCGGGCAATCAATGTGTCACAGCTGGTTGCCAGAGCAACGCAGCGGGAAGACGCTCTCCATCAAAGTGGTGCAGACTTACAGAGGAGTCTACATCTCTTTTCTGCTCGGAGATGAAAAGTGCCTTTCCTCTTCGCTCCTCGCACCTCCGAGCCTGCAGAGTTCCCGAGCTGTCTCAACTCCTGCAGCCTGCAGCCCTTTTACTTCTTTATTCCTATTTATCCCAGACTTATTCCCGCCATCGCCGATGTGCTCTATCCGAAAATGATGGGTTTTCCCCGACGCATTTGAAATGCTATGTGTTGGCAGTGAGCGGAAAATGCTGTAAAATACCAGCGCAGACAATCAGAACCTCTGAACTCTGTAAATGCCAGCTACCCGTTACACAGCACTCTTCAAAATAAAGGGGCTACAAAGGGTTCTTTGAGGGATTCAACAGAAGAAGCATTTTTGGTTTCCCAAAGAGCTGTGTTTGTAAAAGAGCTGGAAATGCTTGAAGAAAGGTTTGAAGAATGTCTGCCTAATCTAATCTTTTCCAATCCAATCAAATCTAATCCAATATAATCAAATGTAATCTATTCCAATATAATCAAATCTAATCCAATATAATCAAATGTAAGCTAATACAATATAATCTAATCCAACATAATCAAATCTAATCTAATACAATATAATCAAATATAATCTAATCCAATATAATCTAATCTAATCTAGTCTAATCTAATCCCATCTAATCCAATGCAATCTAATCCAATATAATCAAATGTAATCTAATCCAATATAATCTAATGTAATCTAATCCAATATAATCTAATCTAATCCAATCTAATCTAATCTAATCTAATACAATATAATCTAATCTAATCTAATCCAATATAATCTAATCCAATCTAATCTAATCTAGTCTAATCTAATCCCATCTAATCCAATGCAATCTATTCTAATCCAATGCAATCTAATCCAATCCAATATAATCTAATCTAATCCAATCTAATCCAATGCAATCTAATCTAATACAATGCAATATAATCCAATATAATCTAATCCAATGCAATATAATCCAATATAATCTAATCCAATGCAATCTAATCTAATCCAACCCAATGCAATCTATTCTAATCCAATCCAATATAATCCAATATAATCCAATACATTCTAATCCAATCCAATATAATCCAATATAATCCAATCCAATCTAATCTAATCCAATCTAATCCAATCCAATCTAATCTAGTGGATTGGTATATAGCGCTTCTTACAACTGGTGTTACAAAGCAGCTCTTCAAGAAGACCCCCGGAGAGCAAGACAAAGGCCAAAGTGGCCAGGAAAAACTCCCTCAGAGCTGGAGGAAGAAACCTTGGGAGGAACCAAGACTCACAAAGGAGACCCGACCCGTCCTCCTCTGATCAGAACTATTTACGGTACCATTGAGCTTGGAGGGGAGTGGGTGTGGCACCCCAAGCCTCACAATGGAGTTTCTCCTGCTTTGTTGGAGTAACTGTCTCTACTGTCAAGGGAAGAAGGCCTTCTACTAGATTTTGGAGGAGCATTGCTGTGAGAATTTTATTGCATTCAGCGACAAGAGCGTTAGAGAGGTCAGGACAGTTGGATGATGATCATCACCCCATCAGCCCACCTCATCCCCCCCCCAATTCCCAGCTCATCCCAAAAGTATCATCATTCCAGAGAACACAGTTCTTCCACTGCTCCACAGCTCAATGCTGGGGGGCTTTATACCCCTCTAGCCCACGCCTGGCATTGGGCAGCATGGTGCCAATAGGGTCATCCAGCCTATCTGCTCCGGAGAGTCCTATTCTATTGACAGTACTTCTCTGCAGGGACTAGACAAGTTGTGTCAGCAGCAATGGGTGCAACTTAAAGTAGCTGAATGTATTCATTTAAAGGGGTGTCCACAAACATTTGGACATGTGTGTAGATTACAAGACGAAGAAGTCGAGTCACATGATTGTTTAAGGCCCAGCTTAGGGTTACTGCCAGGTTTATGAGCTGGAGCAGGACAGTCAGCTAACCATGCTGTTCTCCTGTTGGTCGGGTTGACGTGACTTCCGTCCGAAATGACCTGGCTGTCTGAATTTGCTGCTTTGTGGAACCTCCTTTGTCTTTGTCGTTCAACACCGCTCACAGTTCATCTGCGAACTATTCCGGCCCACTGCTTTTGCATTCATGCCGCTCATTCCGTAATGATTGTCATTCCGACATCATTCAGGACACACGCCTCAGGAGTTCAGCCACAGCTTATCATGGAGAATAAATAAATGTCATCTTTGGCCTTACCCAAATGGCACAGCTCGTGGCCTTTCAGTCTGTGGTCACTGCTAAATGCTGTGTGCTAATATTTATTGCTCTGGTTAAGAAAAAATGACGGGGCTGCAGAGCAGATACACCGCCACCTAACTCTGACTGACTTCAGCTTGTAGTCGTTTCAGTACTGAATAAAAGCCAAAATGAAATGTCCGAAATGTGTAATTTGATGTAACTGTGGAACTTTTCTGGTCATTCGTCCGAACTGCTGTTATTCTTTTGCTTTTTTATTTATTTATTTATTTATTTATTTATTTTGTATTTATTTACTTTAGTTTATTTTTATTATTTTTTTTTATAAAAACTTACTCTTTAAATACTGCTCTGTTTTTAATGTTCTGTTGACTTTATTTTTATTTTATTATAATTATTTGTAAATGTTTTTACATTTTATTTTAAAAAGTTATAAAAACTTACTTTTATATGATACAGACTCTTTTTTTTTATTAAAAATGTTATATAAGTTGTATATAAAATATAAGTATGTATATAAGTTATAAAAACTTACTTTGCTATGATACATACCCTTTAAATACTGCTGTTATTTTCTGCTTTTTTATTTTATTTTATTTATTTAGTTAGGTTTTATTTTATTTCTTTTTAATTTTCTTAATTTATTTATTTTTTCAAAGTTATAAAAACTTTTTATTGACTGTTATTTTGTTATAATTATTTAACATTTTTTAAATTTCATTTTAAAAAGTTTTTTTATATTTACTTACTTTTCTATGATACAGCCTTTAAATACTGCTTTATAAAAAGTGGTGGTGTCATTATAAAACCTCAGATCTTTGAAATCCCACTTAAGATAAGATAATCCTTTATTAGTCCCACAAAAGAAGAAGAAAAACGTTCTTGTGAAACATCTTCACTTTGATGTGAAACTAATGTACATTTATCCAAATGTATGTAATTCTATTCTATTTCATTTTCGTATGTTTTTTTTTTATATTATTTTCCTAGTTTTCCTGCTACCAGTCCTTTAAGTACTGCTGCCTCTTGGAGAAGTGATTGAATGGGCGGGGCTAACCTGCTATAAGCTGAATAGGTGGATGTGCTGTATTTAAAACTAACTATGTTTACTTGCTACATCACAGGCCTTTTTGTTGTTGTTTTTTTAGTTAATAATCTCAGTTTTTTTATAATATGGGCCCTTTACGTTCTGCTGTTATTTACAAAGGGGTCTTTTTTATTGACACAATTTTTTATTTAATTCTAAAAAGTGATCAGATCTCAGTTTTGCTGCCAGTCCTTTAAGTACTGCTGCCTCTTGAAGAAGTTATTGAATGGGCGGGGCTAACTAGCAATAAGCTGAATAGGTGGATGTGCTGTATATAAATGCATTGGTTTTTGTGACATCACAAAAACAAATGATATAAAACATGTTTACATTTACATTTACATTTACGGCATTTAGCAGACGCTCTTATCCAGAGCGACTTACAAAGTGCTTTGCTATTTACCCAAGAAAACCTCAGCTAGTTAGAATAGGTTAATAATTCAAAAGATACCTCTAAGCTTAGACATTGCTAAACACAATACAATAAGGCGACCATAGAACTAATCTTCCAAGTACTCTCTGAAGAGGTGGGTCTTCAGTCTGTGTATGTTTACTTGCTACATCACAGGCCTTTATTTATTTATTTATTTATTGGAGTTAATAATGCCTCAGATTTTCATAATATGGGCCCTTTAAATATTTTTATTGACATTATTTTTTATTTCATTCTAAAAAGTGATCAGATCTCAGTTTTGAAATGCTTCTGGTCCTTAAACACTGCTGTTCCTTCACATTAGTCCGTCTGGCTCAGAAATAGTCAATAAACGCTTGGAGACGAGGCCTGATCTGAGTCTGGTCGCCTCTTGGAGAAGTTATTGAGCTTCATCTCAGGATCATGAAGCAAACCTTCCATCTAAACAAATAAAGGGGGGGGGAATGACAAACGTGGCAGAAGCATATGACACAATCACTCAGTGCTCATGAAGCAATGGTTGAAGTGTGTGTGTGTGTGTGTGTGTGTGTGAGTGTGTGTTTGAGTGATTCTTCATGAGATGTGACATTGCCCTGGGTGACAGCTGAGACAGGAGTGACAGAGATGAGATGAGCGCTTTGAAAACGTGTCAGAGTTAATTTAATGTTAGAGGCACGGCTTCAGAGTTATTCCACCATTTAAACAAGAAAAAAAATCCTTCTCCATGAGCACCAGAGAGCCGCGCAGAGCTCCGGCGTGACTGGAGTAGGCCTTGGCCATCATTGTTCAGCTCTGAATAAGTTTTGATTACAGCCACAATGGGCTGAATTTTCCCATTAACAGCAAGAATAAAGGATTAATAGCTGTGGAATGTAACGAGGTGGTGAGGAGTAGCTGAGCCTCGCTGCCATTTCTTTCTTCCTGTGAAGAAAGTCGGGTTAAAGAAGTCCAAGGTTGTGTAAAGGTTTGGGACGTGTGAATTTCAGCGCAGTACAGGATTAAGTTGCAGCACCATGAAAATAGGCCTTACTGCTCTTTTCAGCTCCTCCAGAAGCTAAAGAAGCACGAATTCACGCAAGACGAGCGAACAAGCCTCCAGTTCAAATTTGAGTTTTGCTCTAAACAAGTAAAGCTGAGAAGCTCTTTCACATATTAGTGAGCTGGGTTCCAGCAAGCAACGCACAGTACTATTCACCTAATGACCCAAAGACACAAGGGTGCCACCGCCTGGATAGGTATGTTATTGAACTTTCGCTGTTACTGTTTTTACTGGGGCTTGGAGAAGTTTACGTGACTGTACCGTGCCCAGCCTGGCTCATTTGGCCAGTGTGATCGCTCCATACTGGACCTGAGCACTGGACTGTGAACCGTGCCCGAACCGGCCTCCTCCACGTCTCCTGGTAGCGCCTTCAGCCTCTGGACACTACGCTGACGGACACAGCAAACCTTCTTGCCACAGCTCGCATTGATGTGCCATCCTGGATGAACTGCACTACCTGAGCCACCTGTTTGGGTTGTAGAGTCTGTCTTATGCTACCATGAGTGTGAAAGCACCACCAACATTCAAAAGTGATCAAAACATCAGCCAGAAAGCAGAGGTACTGAGAAGTGGTCTGTGGTCCCCACCTGCAGAACCACTCCTTTATTGAGTGTGTCTTGCTAATTGCCAATAATTTCCACCTGTTGTCTATTCCATTTGCACAACAGCATGTGAAATTGATTGTCAATCAGTTTTCTGATTGATTGTCAATCAGTATTCTTTATTCTACCATAGTGGCAATTCCAAGTGCTTTATATAAACTGAAAAATACACAGGCTAAAAGAAAATAAACATTAAAAGCATTAAAAATATTAATTAAAATAAATTATTTAATAATAAAAAAGATTCTTCTTTCCCACTGGTTTGAGCTATAACTGAGCAAAATTTGACTTCAAAGTAAGACCAACCCCTAAGACAGGGGTGGGCAATTCCGATCCTGGAGGGCCGGACTCCAGCATTGTGTTGTGCTTTTCCTGCCGAAGCACACCTGGGTCAGCTCACCTGTTAATTACCAGGTTTAGTCTGTCTCTTAGAGCAGGAAATCAATAAACTGTTATTGCTTTAAAATAATCAATATTCAGATATTATAATATTCATTACCTTTACATTTTTACCATTACAATGTTTCCCTTACCTCAGAACCACGTCTTTTGGGATTGCCAGAGTGAGCTTGCACATCCTCTGTCACATGATCTCCCAGTCAACTATAACTCAATTCATATTAAACATTAAAAACTGATGATTCTGATGAAACATCAATGATCTAACAACATCACCCTGCTATCTGGGTCATGCCTGGCAACCAGGCCTCGTGTTAGCACACCCTAAAGCTACTAAAATCAATTTTCTACCCCATGTGGAAGGCCAGTTACCCAATCCCCATTCAGGTGAACCTCCCCTATCACTAGCAATGTCCCCAAGACTAGGAGGGTGAAGACTAGCACTTGTCTCCTCTGACACATGTGAAGCCAGCCAGCGCCTCTTTTTTCGTAGCCAGTAGCCAGTGCACTCTCGGAGGAACGCACGGCTCCCCAGCTCTGATACAGCAGCTAACAGACGCCTGCGCTGACCTATGCTACACACTAGCAGTGATGTGATGTGGGGAGGAAGGGCCATCAACCCACTCCTGAGAGAGCAAGGCCAAGGCTGTGCTCTCTCTGACTCTGGTTGCTGATGGCAAGCAGCATGACCCGGGATTCTAACCGGCTAAAGATCGAATGTTTACAGCTGCTATTGTAACGACTACTGTTCGGCCATCAAACAGTCGGACACAGGGGCTCACTTTCCACTCTGTTTATTCTGTTTATTCTGTTTAATTTTCTTTTTTCTCATATGGCTGCAGACCACACAAGCTGAACATATTAAAAATGAAATTATTTTTATAATCCGATATAATAATATATTTAATAATTTTTAATTTGCTGCCGAGGGTCAGTTTAAGCTAGCTATTTCGCCACCATGGCTCAGTTAGCTGAAGCACATGTCTGAGATTATACATTATATTGCATAATTTTTATAATGTGCATTTTATAACAACTACACTTTGAAAAATTTACCACCTGCTCATAGAATGTGTTGGAACAATGTTTTAAAGAATGAATAATGAAATTTAATTAAATTATGTGTTAATGAAGAGCTCTCACTCGTCTGAGGGAGGTACGGCAGCAGCAGAGGGACATCACACGTCACAGCAAGAAAAGGAAAGCTCCCTAAAAATGATTGTAACCTTTTTTTAATAAAAATATTTTTACATTTGTCCTGAACCCTTTTACAAAAATTGGGTCATTTTGGTAAAACTCAATATTTAATCAGTTTATATTTATATAAATATATATATATATATATATATATTTAATCAATTTTAATTTAACTCTGTTACATCATATTTAATAAATATTAACTATAGGCTAAATATTTTTTTGTACACAGCAGTTTAGGGCGTCTGAGGAAAGCGGGCGAGTGTGCTGTTAGCAGCATAAAAACATTAAAAAAAAGAGGCGAGGCGAGACGTGCCACGGGACGCTGCCTTTCCTTCTTCCGAACGGGTTTTGGATGAGTTTTGGATGCTGCCGCACCAAACCCCTCATGCAGTCTCAAACGCAGCCAAATGCTCGCTGAAGTAGCTGTGGAAATTCAAGCCTCATTTGAGGCCTCCATCGGTGCGCAGAAGCGGCGATGAAGTAAAACACAGCATATGGGGATGAATGGCGTTAGAGCTGATGTGTTGCAACAGCACCAACTGTACAGAAAGTCTAGGAGAACTTTATTACCATAGAAGGAAAAGTTTAGTCCTTCGCTTCTTTACTGCTGACTCTCTGCAGGGCCTTTCTTAGCTGTAAGTTGGGAGGTGGTTACTGTGCTGCCAGTCTGTAAATATTTACCCTGCTGGTCTGTCTGGCTTTACTGCCACCTTTGAGGTGATTTGAGATGTTTTATCTTGTGCAGTTAAACAGTTTCACGCTGGTACTCTGGTGCGGATCAGATTTATGCAATCGTATGGAATGTTGTTTATTGGCCTTATTGCGGCTTCCCAAGCATGAGATTCAGCACCAGTCATTCGAACCAGTGCCAGAGCCAAACTCAACACTTCTGCAGTGTCAGATGAAGCAATGGCAAGCAAATTTCATAATACACTGACGTTACGTTACGAAAAGTTTGGAATCAATGTAAAGCTAAATTGCTTTCAAATCCAGGGTGTGAAAGAGAGGAGAGCCTTCGTTTTTTGGAGTAACTGTCTCTACTGTCCAGGGAAGAAGGATTTCTACTAGATTTTGAAGGAGGATTGCTCTCAGGATTGGATTGAACATCAATGGCTCACTTCCTGGGGGCTTTGTAACCCTCACCCTAGCCCACGCCTGGCCTTAGGCCATAGTTCACGTTTATCTGCTCCAGGCAATTGGTGCAACTGAAAGTAGCTGGAGGCATTCATTAGAAAAAGGGTGTCCACAAACATTTGGACACAGAGTGTACGTATCGTTGAACTACGTCTTGTTCAAAAACCTGTCCGTCCGTGGTCCGGGTCGCGGTGGGTCCGGAGCCGGAGTTCTGCACCGATAGTGCTGACAGGAGCCCTCATTTAATCCCGCTCACGTAATCCAGCTCAGCTGAATCTAACATGAATGCGACCCGAATGCGGCCTGGTGTCGCTAAAGGGTCGCTGACTGTGGGGTTTGTGGCCGTCTCAGACTGTACAGCGTAAGCTCTGGATGATACCATGAGATCAGAGAGAGAGACAGAACTACATGAGTACTGTATATGTGTGTATATACACAGGTCAGCCATAACATTAATACCACCTGCCTAATTTGGAGTAGGCATCCCTTGTGCCAACACGACAGATCTCACCATTCGAGGCATGGACTCCACAGGACCTCTGAAGGCGTCCTGCTGTGGTATCTGGCTCCAAGACCCGACAAACAAGAAGCTG
The DNA here is from genome assembly GCF_030463535.1 of Salminus brasiliensis. Classification (NCBI taxonomy): domain Eukaryota; kingdom Metazoa; phylum Chordata; class Actinopteri; order Characiformes; family Bryconidae; genus Salminus; species Salminus brasiliensis. The sequence continues at coordinate 4,582,992 of NC_132888.1, forward strand.
TTCAATGATACATACACTCTATGTCCAAATATTTGTGGACACCCTTTCTAATGAATGCCTTCAGCTACTTTAAGTTGCGCTCATACACACAGACAGCTTGTTTAGCAGCAGCTGCTTGAGGGACTTACATGAACATCAGTGAGCCTTAGGTGCCCATGACCTTCATAGGTTGTCCCGGTTGTATATTGCAGAACACCCAACTAGACTTGACTGATGTTTTGGTGATGTCCAGTCGTCTGGTCCTAGTCAAAGTGTCTCAGATTCTTACACTTGCCCAGTTTCTCAGCTGGCTGTTCACTTGCAGCCTAATACTGTATATATATCTTGACCGGAGCCACTGTGGATGAAGATAATCGATGTATCTCACTTTAGCTATCAGTGGTGCTAATGTTATGGCTGATTAGTGTGATATATATTATATATATATATATATATATATATATATATATATATATATCTTTTCAAATTGTCCAAACCTTTACCTTAGTCATTGTTGCAATACTTTGACAATATTCTCATTCGCTAAGAAAGCCACTTTCAGTCTTGAATCTTGAGATGGAGACAGACAGATGAGGGGGACATGAGAAAGAGGGGGAGAGAAAAAGAAGGAGACAGTGAAAGATGGGGGGGACAATGTCACCCAGGCCTCAGCGTGGCGTGTTGAGAAAGACGAGGCTCGGCAGCTCTGTTTGATTGGCAGGCAGCGGGGAGGCCGAGGAAACTCATCCATCTTTATTAAAAACCACGCCTGGCGCTGTGGGGACCAAAGAATCAACACAGGCAGAGCCTTTAATTTATGTATTCATCAACTCCGCTGCACCATTACTGTTTATCTCGCGTCCCGCGGGACATAGGACAAGATTCGGCGGCGCGTGTCAACCCGACTCGGTACTCACACCTGCACGGCTTTATTTGAAATGATTTTATTTAAATATAAATATGTGTACAAAGTTACAAGCAACAATATCTCATTTTAGCAAGTAAATACATAATCTTAAAAAAAGAAAAGAAAAGGACAATTCATTGTGTCTTAAAGAAAGAAAGAAAGAAAAAACGTAAAAGCAACGCGTCCTCTCACTTCTTCAAGAAAACGATGAAGAAAACTCAGGCCCAAGGGTAAAGAGATTGTGGACGAAATAAAACTCAGATTCAGATATATATTTATATGCATTTATAATAGAAATGTACTTTACAGTAGAGCAGCTCACAAGCTGTACATTAAGGCTTATATAAAGTATAAAAATAAAGACAAGCAATGTTGTGTTTTTTTTTTAGGACACAGTTCACTTTGTGAATTTTTCGTTCGCGTTTTAGTTTTTCAATTTTCCTCAAATAGAGCCAACCACTCAGGCCTGAAGAAAAAAATGGCAGTACGGGAAAAAAGCCCAGACGTGTGGAGTGCCACGATCCAGATCCGAATCTGAATCTGAATCCAAATCCAAATCCGAATCGGATTTGGAATCTGAATCTAAATCTGAATCTGAATCTGAATCTGAATCCGAATCCAAATCCAAATCCAAATCGGAATTTGAATTCGAATCTGAATCTGAATCTAAATCTGAATCCAAATCCGAATCTGAATCATGCCGGGTGCGGTAAAGCAACGTCTTACACAGGGAATGGACACAGAAAGAAATGCTCAATTACGTTCACATAGACACATCATCTGCATGCAACAGACAGGAGGAAGAGGGGTTACCCCAGATTTTTACAGTTGTTGATCTCAGGAGCTTTGCTTTATCGTCATCTGCATCATCATCATCATCATCTATTTTTTTCTTTGTAAACATCTTGAAAATACTTGATTGTGTCATCGAAGCTCACAAACGTAGCCCATGCGCTCCTTTACATAAAAACACAGTAGCGTAGTTGCTGAACTGTCTCAAGGCTTTGTGTTTTGTGTCAGATTGCCACCGACCCACCTTAACTCAACCCAACCCAACCCAACCCAACCTAGCGCAGCTCAGCTCAGCTCAGCAGAGGCACCTTTGAAATCACCCCAAACCCAACCCATACAAAAATGCAATATACTGAAAAGTACATTCCAATATATCCTATTTACACATGGGAATATATTGACAGCATCTCCCAATCTATTCCATTTTCCTATGGGCAGCGACCCCATGCCGTTCTGGGTCGCAGTTCCAAAACCATGCCTACTCAAGTCTCGGGCTCATGTCTTCATTTGAGCTTAATCTCTCTCTGTCGCAGTGAAGCGACAACAGAAAAGCACCCGAAGTGCCGCGTGCTTAGCCTTTGTTCGCCGCGTTCGGAATACTGCTTCTCCCGCCGATCCGGCGAGCTCTTTTTATTCTTCAAAAGTACCCCCTCAAGAGCACAAACAAACATGACACAAAACAGCAGACAGAAGGCTTCTGAAAGAGACCCAGAACGCACCACTCGGTCCCCTTTTCTTGTCTTGCCTGTTTATCCTAGAATTCCTTTGTTGTAGGGTAGTCCTCATGTCAGGGACACACAAATGTGCTTACAATTCCTTCAGCATGCCATCACGTAAGACATTTTACGGTCCGCTGTTGTTGTTTTTTTGGGGGGGGGGAGGTAACTTTTAGATTGCTGATAAGGGTTTTCTCTTTTTTGTTCTTTTTCTCTTTTCCTTTTTTTTGATTGTGGTCCAGCGTAATGTCTCTAAACGATCTCTCATATACAAAGGTTAGTTAGTTTCACGATTCCATGTGAGCACTCCGGTTCATTAGTCCCATCGCAGTGGACGGCCACTTCTGAACTCCAGGAGTGAGATCCGTACAGATGGAATAAAAGGTGGACTTCATTCAGCCGGAGGTTTAGCTAGTAGACGAGGCTAAACACAGTTAAATTAGCTTACTCAGTCAAGGTGTGACGGAACATCACAACAGAGCTATCCTTTCTCAGAAAGTTTCCTTCAGGTTCCACATTCACGTAAGAAACCACAGTCACCCGAGGGATGACTTTAGAACCTTGTCATCATACGAGTCCCGAGTCCAAATCAACCCAACCATCTTTCCTTTCCGAAAAGGTGTTTGGAGGAGGGGGAATTCCGAGCCAATTCCAATTGCAATTCTAGTTCCTTCTCTGGTTGAACGTGAGTCCCTACTTCCACCGGGCCGTTCACACGTGAGTCTGCATGCGCTGCTGGGACGGGCGTCCGTAGTCTGACTGCTGTGAGGACACCTGTGAGGACGCGTACGAGAAGCGGGACGAGCTGGACACTTTGCTGGCCTGGTCCGAGTGCTCGTAGCCATCCACCTTCTCGTAGGAGGCTGGTTTGACGTAGCTGGTGAAGGCGCGACCGTAGGTGGAGGGGAGGTAGCCGGAGCCTGAATACATGGGCTCTTGTGGGTAAATGGTGGGTGTGGCCTGCTGCTGTTGCGTCTGCTGCTGTGGTTGCTGCTCGTAGGTGCTGCGCGTGCCCGGGGTGGTGGCGTAGCGGTTAGAGAAGTCGTAGATGCGCGTCTGCGGGTTGGCCTGCTGACCGTACAGCGGGCTGGGGGAGGGCAGCTGGGATGGCGTGTAAACCGGACGGGAGTTGGGGACGTACTCGGAAAAGCCACTGCGGGTGATGTGGCGGTCCTCGTGGCCTCGGACGTTGTAGTAACCGTTGGTGGGGTCCTGAGTGGGGAGAGGGAGAACAAGCACTTGTTTATTAGGTATTCTTGGGACTATTTAATAATATATTAATACTGTGATATGACTGTGTATTGTAAAAATGTCTTCAGGTATTGTGATGCTATATTTTCATATATTTCATAATTTCGCCCACCCCTATGTGGGACAATAGTACAGCTACTACATAGGGTCATTTCTGGAACTTAATATTTAGCGTATTTTCGCACATTCAGAAAAATTTATGAAATTATGAATTTATTCTTTATTAAAATTCCAGTAAATTGAAGTAATAATAATTAATAAATAAATGCATACAAAATGTTCATGTTTATAGCTTTTACTTTAAGAATTAAAGTATTCAAAGTATTACCTTAATATCTGATCTCTCATCATCTTCCTCCTCCAGCAGATCACTGTGCTCAGTGCGGGACGTCCCTGGAGACTCGCTGCTGTTAGGAGCCTGAGAGACAGAATCACACACGCCTCAGTAAGGTACTGCTGCGACTGCACTTTCATACTGCAAACCAGCTGAGCTCTGAATACATCAGGATGTTCTGACTCCACATGTGGCCGAGCATGAAAAAAAGCTTAAAGAAGCCTTAATGCGGGATAATGTCTTAGGCTAGTGTTTTCAAGATGCTGAACGGCTTTGAGAGGGATTTCTTTGCAGCACGAAAAGTAAATGTATTTAGTTTAAAGTTCAGCGAAGCATCAAATGTACACCCCTGCTAAAACAACTTATATTACCAATGAAGTTAGATGCATTGTGGGCTTAGTTACACAATCCACCTGATCATGTAGTATGACCAAGGTTGCTGATCAGCATGACCAGCAAGACCAAGCTGGACAACCAGCATGGCCAGGATGGTTCACCAGCATGCCCAGCATGACCATCAAGACCATGCTGGTTGATCTACATGACCAACCTTTTCCAACAGCATGGCCAAACTGCCATACCAGCATGACTATCATGTCTATGCAAGTCAGAACCAGCAGAAACAGCATGATCAAACTGGTCAACCAGCAGAAGCAGCATGATCAATCTGGTCAACCAGCAGAAACAGCATGATCAATCTGGTCAACCAGCAGAAACAGCATGATCAAACTGGTCAACCAGCAGAAACAGCATGATCAATCTGGTCAACCAGCAGAAACAGCATGACCAAACTGGTCAACCAGCAGAAACAGCATGATCAAACTGCCATACCAGCACGACTATCATGTCTATGCAAGTCAGAACCAGCAGAAACAGCTTGATCAAACTGGTCAACCTGCAGAAACAGCATGACCAAATTGGTCAACCTGCAGAAACAACATGATCAAATTGGTTGACCAACATGAACAGCATGACCACACTGGTCCACCAGAATGAAATTAAACTGGTCAACCAGCCTTACTAAAGCCAAAGTGGTCGACCAGCTATACCAAATTAGTACCTAGTATGACCAGCTTGATGACCAGCTTTGTCAATTTGGTCAAGTTGATAGACCAGCTAGTAATCTCTCAACTCAAATGAAAACATATGCTTTGCTGCTCATCCAGCAGGGTTAGCAGCATAGGGTATGCTTCTGCCAGGATGACCTTTTTCAACCACCTTGACCATCAAAAGACTAGCTCACACCATCTGAAAGCAGCTAGCTTGACCATAGAGTTGTTCAGTAATCTCTAACAGACTTGCTTATGTGCTTCCTGACACTGCATGACCCATCAATAAACATGGTTTTTATCAGAAAGCTGTCATGCAGTGTTAGATCCCATTATTTCAGACTAATTAGCTTGGAAGTTCTGGAGATGCTCACCATTGGCTCCTTCACGTCCTCCTCGTCGTCATTTCCGCGGGCAGTGTTGTGGTCACTGTGTACAATTTGCACACGGATGTCGCTCTTGGACAGGCGAGTCCCTTTTTTACCTGCGGGCAGAGCAGAGGAGAAAGTGGACAGAGATTAATGAGGAGAACAACTTCACAAAGCGCTTCACAGAGGTGCAGAGGTCAACGCTTCACCAGGAAAGTTAGCTGCCCTTATAATTAACCTTCTACTAGTTGGACAGTTTGATTGCCACCTATTTGTGTTCCAAATGCATATATAGTCTGAATGCTCACATACCCCCTCCCCAACCCTTGACCGCAGACCTCACCTTTGGCAGTGTGGCGGCAACAGATGGACACCAGAGTGATGACGCAGACAATGAAGACACAGCCGCCAGCAACCGGAGCGCCGATGATTATCAGCATGGGAAGAGCCTCTGAAACACATAGGGAGATTTGCAACAGTTAGAACGCTGTCAGTCATACAGGCAATGCAGACAAGTGGGGGAATATTTATGAGTGCTTGACAGCTGTGTCAGTGTGTCTGGGAAATCATGGGCTACATAGAGGCGAACTGTATTTCAAAGAGTAGTATAGTCTATTTATTCCACTGTTTAGCATTGTTAAAGGACCCATGGCATAGAAAGCTAAACTGCCCTCACTGTCCAGGTTCCAGGTTGCTGTAGTATGCGACCACTCAATGTTTCAAAATATATCAATCTCCATCCATATAAGGAATCTAGGCTGGAAAAACAGCCTATTTTTAATTAGTTCCATTAGGTCCACTTGCATATAGCTGCTTATTTAGCCTACAGCAGCTCCCATCCATGCTGAAGTGCAAGTGCTTCAGTCTGGGCTGCTTTTTTGAATGTGGTAAAATACAGTGCAGCCAATATCAACATTGACCATTTAGATGTAGCAGGCTTAAAGGTACAGTAACAATAATGTTAATTGATTTTAAGAGATGTAAGAAAATTAAATACATAGAAATATATTAGATCAGAGCCTTTTAAAGCAATAGTTTGGCAAAAACATACATTTCCACAATTTACCCCGATCCCTAGTGTCAAGATCTAGGCCAATAGAGTCAGCAAATAACATGGTATGACATACTGTTTTCGATACAAACGAGAGAATGCAAAGTATAGCTAAGATGAATAGTAGCAAGCACCTGGAAACCTTAGTTTTACTGTACTGTACTCCATGTTTATTAATAATATACAGTGAATTACACAGTATCAGAGCCAATATAAAAGCCTGCAGCTTTCCTTATTCCCCTTCCATTACCTGTTGGCTACAATAGCTCTGTAACTCCAGTGTAAAACTAAGCAAGGAAACCTGCCTGGACTATTACAGTCCACATGGGACAAGGGAACAATTCCACGAATTCCATCAAGCCTTTTCACCAAGCTATTCCTTTAAGTCCTAATTATTAAGCACAGGAGCATCTCTTACGCCAAATGGTGAGCACATGAAGTCGAAAAATTTAAGAATGATCTCAGTCCCTAACGGATGTGTGGGCACATTATCTAGTGAACCCTGCAGTATCCTCTGGAGGCTCCAGAGCAGACTTAGAGCCAAGTGCGCTTCAAAACCATCCAACTCATCCATGTCTCCAGCCGTGGCTTTACGTATAGAAATTCATCCAGTGTGGCATCTCAGAGCCCGGCGATTGGCTCTAATCTCCACTGGAAGGGGGGTAACCAAGCCTGACGTGCAGCGAGGCAGCTGACACTAATCTAATTAGAGATTGCGGGAGATAGCACTGCTGCCTGCCTCTCCTGAGACAAGCCTCTTCTGCCTTGATGCAAATTGCTGGCTAGGACCTCATTTTCGGTGTCTCCAACTACAAAAGCCTGCTCCCACTACCATGCGCTTAACCTTATTTAAACAAATTCAGGCCCCAGTGCCTCTATGCGTGCCGAGCAATGGCCCGGCCGAGTGATACGCCGGGACACCCATCGGCCCTCGAATGAATTGATTCAGGCTCAAAATCTATATCTGTGTTATGGGGCAGATGTATTCATTAAGTACACCATCTCCTGATTAAATGATATTGATTTGCCGGTGTATAATTAAGATAAGCGCACTACTGGAGGGCTTCTCTTTCTTGGGTTGGCTTTAGCCAGTTTCCTGTGCACTGCTGGCCGCTGACTCTGAAGAAGGACCTGTCAAGATTCATCCAGGATAAAAAAAGAGAGCCCCTTCACTTCACAGGATATAACCTACTAAATGAAACCTTTACATTATCCCCCAATGCTCTGAACAAACTCATCTCATCACAAACCCCTGGCACCTTCTCAGTTGCATGCCTTGGCATTTTTCTTCTCCCTCTTCTGAGCTGCTTTTGTTCACATTTCTGTATTACAAATGACCAAAGCCAGGTTTTGGCTTAAAAGCCTGTCTTAAATCTTAGCCTTGTTTCATCCTCTCTCCCGTCCCTTTTTCTACTTTCTCCTTAGTGCAAGATAGAGAAAGTGAAATATTGATCACAAAAAGGAGCCTGTGTTAGATCTACCTCTGTAACTTTTTTGGAGTTGGTTCAGCTGTCACTTCTAGCCTTCTAGCTGTAGCCTCCGTAGCTCCACCCACAGAGTGGAATATGAATATGGTGTATATTTATTAAGTAAGGGAAGCCAAGCTTGTGCATGCCTATTGGGCCAAGTCAATGGGCCAAAAAATAATACAGCCCCACCCAAGCAGTGTGTGCAAACAGCTGAGACTGCAAGGTTAATCTCTAAGAAGTCACAACAGCCTAGCAATCTTAAAAAGGGCCACAGGCTCATGGTAACTACCAAAAGGGGAGCAGAATAATCACTGATGTTAAGTAAAGGCAAGTATTTCCCACTGGTATGATGGGGCTGTCTGCATAGATGGAAAACAAGCCCCATGTGAGATGAGATGAGATGTTCCAGAAGAATTTTTAGGTCTATCTGACCATTTTCTCGTCATTATTGCTCTCCATGACTGGTTTGTGATTGGTCATTTGCAACATTTGCATGTCATTCAAACCTACTAGACTCTCTAGCAATAGCTATACGTCTGGCTTTAGAGACCACAGCAGTTGAGGACGCCTCACCTTGCTCTTTGAGGGTGACCAAGGCAGTGCCTGTTCCAAAGCGGTTCCAGGCCGTGCAGTTGTATCGCAGCTGAAAGTCCTGGGCCAATGTCTCGGATAAGATGAGTGAGGACAGGACGCCGCGGTCACTGTTGACCGTCTGAACAGAGTAACGGCCAGAGGAGCCGGACGACAAGGTCATTTCCCCAAACATCCACACCTGAGAACGGACAGAACAGGGGGTTAACACTCGCGGTTCATCACCTTTCCCCCGTTAACCATCCCCCCTTCAACTTAATTGGTCAAGCCATGTATGATGTCTGAAGTTTAGTGTTGCTTATTGAGTTTTACACTGGAGCTACGAGGCTAAACAGTCATAGAAAAACATTGTATCTCAATTTCTGCCATTTTCCACTTTCTGACAATGGAATCTGGCAGTTGTTCTTTGCATTGTGTTAAAAATTCATGATGAATGGACCAATAGAAATGCTCCAAATTGACTTGGATAAAGTCTTTATACATTGACATCCATTGAAAAGCCTATGCAGCCATGTGTCATGCTTTCGGATTCTTTGTTAGGTACATTAGCCTCAGCAAAACTGAGGAAGCAAACATCCGACACCTGATGAGTCTCAGGAAACATGCAAATATGTTCAGGGGCAAAAATGAGAGAGAGAAAGAGAGAGAGAGAGAGAGAGAGAGAGAGAGAGACATGATGTGCCAGCTGCTCCTTTTCAGCAGGTCAGTGTAGAATCACAGAGGGGGGTGAAGTATGCACTGTGTTCCCTGTGGCTGAGAGGTGTGAAGCCTCTATCAGCAGCCTGAGGTTTCCACCCTCTCTCTATCTTTCTCTCTCTCACTCTGTATCTTTCTCATTCCTCCTTTATCTCTCTCCCCTATTTATACACTCTTGTCACTGTCATTGTTGTGAATCTCTCACCTCTGTTTATTTTTACTCTCTCTCTCTCTTTATGGCCAATCCTCTATCCTCTCTCGCTCTCTTTCTCTCTCTCCTTTTTTCCCTTTCTTTCCCTTTTTCTTTACATCCAACACCCTGCTCTGCTCCTTCTGCCCCCTCTCTCTCCCTTTCTTGCTCATTTTGTCTCTCTAGATGTCCAATGCCCTCTCTCTCTCTCTCTCTCTCTCTCTCTCTCTCTCTCTCGTTCTCTCGCTTAGTGTTTTTCTTCTTGTTCCTTCTTGACTTTTTTTTGCCTCCCCTGCCCTCCTTCACTCACCTCCCCTCTACCTCAGACCCTAATTAACCAGTGAAGGCCTTGCCCATGCAGCGGGGAGGGGTCACAGGGGGTCACCAGAGCTGGGTGCTAATTGCACAAGAGAGAGGGATGGAGAGAGATAGAAAGAGAGAAAGAGAGGTGTGTATGGAGTGTACACACTGCGGAGGTGGGAAAGGTGAGGTAAAGGAGCAACCTCTTCAACCAGCAGCTTCTAATGGGGCTTTGTGTACATGTGTGTATGTGTGTGTGTGTGTGTGTGTGTGTTTGTGTATACACAAACACACAGATGGTCTTGGCAAGGAAGTACACTCACAATTTTGTCCGGCGGTGGGCTGCTCCCTATCAAACACTCCAGCTTCCCCTTCGAATGCTTTACAGCCTTCTGAGTGGCTTCAGCTGTAATGATAGGGGGACCTGAGAGAGAGAGAGAGAGAGACCTTAGAGTACTGCATTATGAATACATACATTATTATTATTATTATTATTATTATTATTATTGTTATATTCTTCATTTAAATAAAGATGGGTGGCAGTGTGTCTCATATGGGACACAGCGAGAATGTGGGAGATATAGAGATAAAGAGCTGGAAGCAGGTGAGGATGTGTGTGTGTGTGTGTGTGTGAAAGCCAGGGTGTGAAGAGGTTTAATGAGCGAGTGCTGCCTTATTAGCGCTGAAGTCGGTACTGAACAGCTCAAGAATGAAGGCCTGAAATAGCTCCTTAAGAAACAGCCATTCCTGACATTTACATTCATTTACACTCTATAAGAGACTTTAATAAGCAGTTTGGAGCTGCTTATTCAGGTGTGTGTGTGTGTGTGTGTGTGTGTGTGAGCGATTGAGAGAGGTCCTTTACCGTTGACGGTGAGGGTGACATCTCTTTCAGCCACACCAATCATGGGCACAATGGCTTTACAGGTGTACGTTCCGGCATCTTCTTGAGTAACAGCCTTCAGCTGGAGTGTGTTGCTGTTGCTGAGCACCTGCCATTCACAAACACACACACCATCAGCTCCTGCTGCTACGACACAGTCAGAGTCCTCATAGATTCATATGTGCATTAAGAAGCATGAGGGATAGAAGGGTTTCATTACTGTACGGAAAAGTAGACAAAACATACTGTCAATCAAAAGTTGCAAAAAGGCATCTGTGAGCATCCTATCAGCGTCTAGAAGAAGGTAATCAATGTTTCTACCTCACCTGGTACTAATGTTATGGCCAATCGTTGGCAGCTTTAACACTTGGTGGTGGTAGTATTTCAAAAACATTTTTTTTAAACTTGACAATCCCCTTAGAATACATTCATACATTCATTAAAAATATGGACAAAAGTATGACGACACCTGCTTACACTTGTTTCTTCTGAAATCAAGGGTATTAAGAAGAGCTGATCCTGCTAGATTTTGGAGAAGCATTGCTGTGAGGATTTGATTGCATTTAGCAACAAGAGTGTTCACCACTCACCTTATTGCCAACTCCCCATTTTATCCCAAAAATATTGATGGAGCACAAACCATCATTCCAGAGAACACAGTTCTTCCACTGTGCTCAATGCTGGGGGGCTTTATACCCCTCTAGCCCACACCTGGCATTAGGCAGTATAGGTTCATGTGTATCTGCTCCAGGGAGTCCTATTCTATTGGCAGTATTTATCTTATATCTATTGGGACTAGACAAGAAGTATGTGTGTGCATATTTGCACACTCATGTCCGCAATGGGCGCAATAGGCGCAATAGGCGTCCACAAATATTTGGACATATACTGTATTTGTCTAAGAAACAATAACACAAGCATTTGGCTTTCGCTTTTTAATAAAATTAACTTTTAAGATTATGAAAAACACATCAAATCAAGTGTCCTAGCTTTTGATTAGTAGTGTAGGGATTCAGGCTTTACCATTAAGTCAGAATGAGCTGAATCTGTATCCAGAACAACTGCAGTGTTCGTGTTGAGCTATTGACCAACACTGTTACGATCCCCTGCATGCAGAATTCCTCCATATGGAAGCTTATTGAGTGAATATCATTATCACATCGTCAATATTTCCACCGCATGTGCACAGGACGATCCTGAAAACCCGATAGCTCTGTTTATTTCAGTCAGTAATGTTCTTGCAGCCCCTGTAAGACAACCATTACCATTAGCACCAGTCATCCATTTCATTACTGGAGCCCTACACTGCAGAGCGCCCGCTGCCATCGATACCGAGGGGACCCTTTCAACTTGGAGCTGTCATTTTTTCATCTTAAAGAACAGCCCAACCTCTACTCCCACGTCTCAGGGTTTATTAAAGCCACTGAAATTGGTGTGTACATGAAAAGGAAAGGAATGGGACACAACATGCCGTGAAAATAACCTCTCATAGACTTCCATTGGGGCGCAGACTGAGAGGACTTTTGCTAATGCAGCGATGTGAGATTCACACCAATCAGCCATAACATTAAGACTATTATTGAGCAGGTCCACCTGTCAACGGGTGGACTCCACAAGTCCTTCGCAGGGGTCTATTGTGGTATCTGGTACCAAGACATTTGCAGCAGATCCTTTAGGCAAAGTCCTGGAAGTTGTGAGGAGGGCCCTCCATGAGCATCAATGAGACTTGGGTGCCTATGACCCAGTCTACAGTACTGTCTATGGTACTCCGACTGTCCTTCCTGCCTTCCTGCCTTTTCACTTTCGGCCTAATATATGCACCCCTTGACAGGGGCCACTAGAACCAGATCATCACCATTATTCCCTTCACCTATAACGAGTGGTTCTAATGTTATGGCCGATCGGTGTATGTCTGCAACAGCTTATCAGAGCTCATTTTGCACCTTTAGAAGGAGAATTTTAGCAAGTATACTGTTTAAGCCTTCAGTCACCATCTCAAACAAGCTATTGTCTCTAAATATCTGGGCTGGACCTACGCCAGGTAGGGTTCTCCTAGAAGAACCACTCTTAGTCCCATAAAGAACCTTGTTTTTATTAAAAAATCAATCGAAACCATCAATTAAAAGGTTTTTCAGGCCAGTGGCTCTCAAGCTGGTCCTCATTTTTCTTATATCCTTGAGGTTGCAGCACAAATCCAGACCGTCTGACGGTTTCTAGGGGTTTGAAATCCCCTGATTTAAGGAACCTGAAAGTGTTTCCTCTATGGCAACGCCCCGAAGAACTCTCTGGCGCGCCTTTTAGAAAAGTGTATGCGCTATCCGCATCGTCGTTTGTGTGTTTTTAGCCTCCGCTGTGTTAGTAACACACGCGGCAGTGGCTTGTTAGGCCCCATTGATCATTAGACACCCCTCCCTTCGCAACCCCGGCAAACTCAGATTAATCCGTTTAGCGCTCCCCTCGATTTTTCATTCGCAGACACTCATCGAATTAGCCAATTAATCCATATCTCGTGGCGATGAAGTAAACGCGCCGCTCGAGGATTAGATCAGCCCTGCTCTTAGACGGGGCAGAGGGCTGGAGGAGGTGTGGGGAAGGAGAGGGGTGGGGTGGCTGCTGTAGCATCAAAATTAGCCTATTGCTTTAGCACGGCCCTCTGGCTTTTAAACTGCCGTCTCTTTCTTTCCCCCTTTTCCTCTCTTGGTCCTTGTTTGCTTTCTCGGGCTCTTTGCGAAATCCGATTAGACAGCATGAGAGTTGTTCCCAGGAGATATCTGGCTGATGCGTGATGCCGAGGGTCTACAGTACGCTGAAATACACCAGCGCTGGCTGACAATCAGCTCTCTGTCTAAGCCAGGGCGCACTCGTGAACGGATAATGCCTGAGATGGCAGCGATTCGCTACACATCCACTGATCAAACCTAGCTGCGGCTGTGCTGGGAGCAGATCGGCTGTGATTAAGCTTAGTGTTTCCTTCTGGAGCGCCACATCACAAATCGATACAGATTGCAATTAATACCCGAGATAAGTGTTTACCAATTCTGGGCCTGGGGCACACTCTATATTAAGAGCACACACCAATATTAATGACAAGGAGGACTCGTTAATTAGCTGATGAGTTGAGTCAGGTGTGGTCGGAGCAGGGAGCAGAACACCAAAACCAGCTTGGACTAGCTTACAATAGTTTAAGCTCATCTCTCTGAATGTAAGCTCAGTCGAGATATTTCTCAGACAACAGCCTGCATCGGAAGGTGACAGCAACATGATATAGACAAAAGTATTGGGACACCTGCTCATTCATTGTTTGTTTCTGGGCTGATCCTGATTCTGACTCTCCCTACTGGCCAGGAAAGAAGACTTTTTACTAAACCCCATAACACCACCCACCCCCCAACACCACCACCATCATTCCAGAGAACATCTCAATGCTGTGTTATAGCCCTCTAGCCAATGCCAGGGGTTTATTTTATTGGCAATACATCTCTACAGGGACTAGACAAGCTGCTAATGTGTGCATTTGCACATCTGTGTCAGCAATGCATTTACTAGAAGGGGTGTCCACAACTGTACACATATCATATATGCTATTTAATCAATTGATACCAAAGTGAGAGAGAGAAATGAATGAGAGAGGACGTGGCTTACCACACTAGAGCCTTGTTTGGTCCAGGCCAGAGTAAGAGGAGGGTTCCCAGTCCAGGCACAGGTGAACGCAGCATCCATACCCGTGTCCACAGTAAGGGGTTTGGGCTCTGACAACAACCTGGGGCCAACTGGAGCATCAGAGGAAAAGAGAAAAAGCACAAAATTTAGAAGAAGGTCAATTAAAGCTACACAGCTACTCACATAAACAGCAGGCAGAGCACTGCGTTCCATCGCTGTTGCCAGATCAGGGTATTTAATGAGAGCATCTGACGAGAACATGAGCTTTTGATGTGATCTGTATGTACCAGTATAAATGCATGCATCTGCTGGTGTCTGTAAGTCATCAAACTAAAGTCTATTATGTCATTCAATGCTACAGCCTTGAGAAATGAAGGGTCTGGCACTGCTCTAGTGTCAGAAAAATGTAATTTCCAGTTATAATTAAACAATTACATCAGATTGTTAAGCATGTATGTCAAGATATTATGTGATATTTTTCAAGGTAGCTGTGCATCGAGAAGTGCTCAAATTGCACTGAATTAAATGAAAACGTTCCGGCTGTGCAGGTTTGATGAATGGGAAATGCCAATTTCATTGCACATACAGTTTCTATTAACCACAGCCATGTGGGGGAAAAAATGAGGACACTTCATTGAAACCTTTGTATGTAGTGGGATCTTTGGCTGAATGTCCTGATCTGACCATATTGGTCAGCTGTTCCACTGGTAAATGATGTAGTGGACAGTGAAACAAGTGACAAGTGATTTCTAACTGCATCTCCAACCTTCTTTCTGAAGGCCTCAGAGAGCTCTCTGGATCTGACCATGGTGATTATCTTCATCATTCACTTCAACCATCAACATTCTGATCATCTGCAGATCACCTGATTCTAATTTTCGAATTACCTCACAAGAAAATTGCATTTTGACTAATAACATTTTACAAATTGATTCATTTTTAATTTCTTTTCAAATTCCTACACAATTTTTATGGCTTGCAATGACCCAAGCCACTCGTTAGTACTCTCCCCCATCACAGTTAATGCTCCCGACACTGGCGTTAACTGGCACTAGCAAATGCTCAACCAGCCACCGCCTCTTTTCGAACTCCCGTCGATGCAACAGCATCAGGCAACCAACGCGCTCAGAGAAAAGTGCTGATGACCTGAGACTGACTCAAATTTCTAATTGTGCAAAAGTAGAAGGTTCTTCTCATGACAACGATAAATGTGTGCTGTACTTACACTGCACATCCACCAGCGTGCTGACGTTAGTGCTGCCCACAGAGTTGGACACCTCGCAGGACACGGGGTCAGTGAAGTAGGACTGATCGACCGTCACCTCCAGACTGTCGCCGTTGGCCTCGGAGATGGGGATGCCACCTTTGGACCACCTGTTGGAGCAAAGAGAATACAATCCATAAAATAAACATTACTTAACATACTTAAACACAATGAAATGTAAATATACACACTGCAGCTCAGAGGTGTGGGAGTGTGGGCACTGTTTCCAATATTAAAAATGCTGCAGCTTTACAGCTCTCAGTTAACCACAGGAGGGTTCAGATGCAGAGGTTGTGGATCATGGATGGATGCAGTTTCAATACAATCAATAGTCAGAATGCCTCTTATTTTGAGAGTGCTCATTAAATCTGGATAAGTTGACAAAGTATGACTATGACGACACTTATGTGTTTGTTTTTGTGTTGTTTTACCTGTAGCCAGTGATCTCCGGGTTGGCCGAGGCAGAGCAGATGAACAACACTTTGGCTCCCTCCATCACAGTCTGGGGTTGGACGGACAGAGTCACAGAGGGCGGATCTGAAACCCGACAGCTTCAAGTCAGAGGTTTTCAATCCCAGTGCTAGACTTTAGTGTTTTTTAGGCTCTGACCTACCTTCAAATCCATAAAATCCCCCTCTTATTCTAAATACACGACATGGACAAAAGTATTTGGACGCATGCCCATTTGAAATGAAGGGTATTAAAAAAGAGATGATCCTGTTTTTGTTGGAGTAACTCTACTCTCTACTTCCTCTACTGTCCAGGGAGGAAGAAGGCTTTCTAGTAGATTTTGGAGGAGCATTGCTGTGGGGATTTGTTTGCATTCAGCGACAAGAGCGTCTGTGAGTTAAGGATGTTGGATGATGATCACCACCCCAACTCATCATCATCCCTAACTCCCCAACTCATCCCTAAAGTATTGGATGGAGCATCATCCAGCATTCCAGAGAACACAGTTCCCCTGCTACACAGCTCAATGCTGGGGGGCTTTTGACATGGTGCCAATAGGTTCATGTTTATCTGCTCCAGAGAGTCCTATTCTATTGGCAGTACTTCTCTCTGGAAATAGACTGTGAGCTGTATGTGTGTGTGTGAATTAATTTGTACACTGAATTCATCCATTAGAAGGGGTGTCCAGAAACATATGGACAAACAGTGTAGTTTCTGACAGTGAGGTCTACAGAAATGGACAAAGCTATGCTATACAGCTCAATACAGTAGTATCACCCTGCATCCTGTCTGTGGTATATGCTATGGTCTTTTCTGACTGGCTACATTTGGGATCAGGGGAAAACTGTACTGTGTACATTTCAATTTTGAGCAAACTATTGCATTAGCTGAGGTGCTGAGTGAGTGTGTTACAGTACTAAAGCTCCGGCCTACAGTGTTGCAGCTCATTTTTGACCTTGGCTATCACTCAGCGCTGATGTAAGCCTGAAAGGTGAATCATTGTATTAGAACGGACTTATCTGACTTTACTTAAACTTTCCTATTGAAAAGACTCCATGCCTCATACGAAATGTCATGAAATGCCAGGGCCGGGACTGAACCAATGGTCCTACCTCTGCGCCCTTGGGTGTTAAAGTGCGTTTCGGAAAAAGCTGAAAGGGCACTAACGTTGGACGTTGATGGTGACGGAGGTCTGGCGGCCGGCAGGTGCTGCTGGGTTCAGGACTCTGCAGGTGTAGGTTCGTCCTGAGTCGCGGTCCTCGGGCACCATTGGTAATAAACTGACCGCGGTCTCCCTCTTCCCGTCCTCCATCAGAGACTGAGGAGACGAAACAGACAGGTATTCACAATCATTCTCAACACAGTGTTTTTGTTCTTGTGATAATCAATCAGGTTGCAACATATTTAAACATCTGGACGTCTGATCTTCATGTGATCATCAGCTGAGGATGGTCAAGAGGATTATTCTGGAGGAGTCTGGAGTCTTATTTAAATCTCAGACATTTAGTCTGGTCTGCTCTTGATTGATGGTTGAAGTGAGTGAGGGGTGAAGAAGATCACCACCATGGCCAGATCCAGAGAGCTCTCTTCTCTGAGGCCTTCAGAAAGAAGGGTGGAGATACAGGAGGGGTTTGAGTCTGGGAGTGGAACAGTTGACCAACATGGTCAGATCAGGCTGTCCTAGCAAGTTGAGCTCAAGAGCAGAACCACAGGACTGAATAGAGAGTAGAGTAGAGAAGTCTCCAACTGTCCTAAAATCATCATGGTAGCAGGTAGCTCTCTCCACAGTTGATGTGAAAGTACAGCATCTACCATCAGAAAGAGACTGGACAAGCTTGATCTTGGGGGAGGTGAGGAAGGAGGAAACCCTGTAAATAATGCCTGTAGATGGCAGTCGCAACAAAAAAAGGCCGGCAAATCTGGCATTGCTTCTTTTCACAGCTCGCTGTTCACCACGCACTCATCATGGAGCTCCCGCAGCCTTCATGTCAGACATGTGGACACCTATTCTCTGTATTAAGACTAAAATAACACTACAGGAATTCAGAATTGGTTTACAACTGATTGCGATATCCTGATACCCTCTGATTTATCGAACCATGACACATGTCTCCTAATGACTACCATGCTGTAAGCCAGTTGGCAACACCTAGGTTTAATCCTGTCTAAATGAATGTGGATGTCTCCTGAGCAGTCTGAGTACTCAGCAGGATTAGAGCTCCGCTCGTGGCAGGTAGGTGAGCTTGTGTGTTTTATGATGCTGTTTTGCTGCGGGCACATTTTTTTTTCCCAGAGAGCCCTCCATCAGCTCTTCCTGTTCCTCATCATCTTTTAAATCTGTTTATTGTGCACGGACGGATCGATGCGGCTAAGTGGGGCTCTGGTCTGCGCTCTGGTTTAGCCGTCCTCCTGCTGCACCACCGTTAGCACTCTGACGGGGGGAACTGAATTTTAATTGTATATATATATATATATATATATATATATATATATATATTACTATGATTTAGCTTCTGGCTTTTCCTACAGTGATGATTCTCTCTGTTCTGGACCATCTTTTGCATGTAAATGTCTGGCAGTTCTGCAGGTTGATGTCTTATTAAGGTGTAACATCTTGTTTGGGTTTTAACTTTGATGTGATGTCACAATGCTAAAGGCGGTGTTGGTAACTAATACTGTGACATCATAGGGCATTATAACATCTTCAATCGTGACACGCTGTGGTGTGTATCGTACTGTGAGCCACTTTAAAATCGGTCAGCCCTGGTTCTAAAAAAAACCCTTTCAATGCCATAAATGTAGTTTGCATTGATTTATGTTGTCCAATTGTGACATCGCATTGCAGGCATGATCCAATTGTGACATCAGGATGCATGCACCAAAGGTGACATCATAATGTATGATGCTATTGTTACATCATAGCACATGGTCCAATTGTGACACCACAACACATGCTCCAAGTGTGACATCACAATGTATGCATGGTCCAATTCTGACATCACAATGTATGTGTGGTCCAAATGTGACATCATAGCGCATGTCCCATTTGTGACATCACAATGCACGGTCCAATTGTAAGATCACAATGCACAGTCTAACTGAGATATCACAAGGCACAGTGCAATTATGCACTGATCACCGAGTGTGACATCACAATACATGCATGGTCCAATTATGACATCACATGGCATGACACAATTGTAAGATCACAATGCACAATCCAATGCATGGTGCAACTGTGACATCACAATGCATGGAGCAAATGTGACATCACAATACATGCATGGTCCAATTGTGGCATCACATGGCATGACCCAAGTGTAAGATCACAATGCACCATCCAACTGTGACATCACAACGCACAGTGCAATTATGAGATCTAACATGTTGTTTGCATGTACAGGGTATTGTGTGTTCTTCTCCAGTTGGCAGCACCCAGCTTTAGGTTCCGTGCAGAACCGCGTTGCCCTTGTAGCCTCTAATGATTGAATGTTTTTTAAATGTGCTGGGCTATCTTCCCGACAGCCTTGCAGCTGATGTGGTAATAAAGTATTGAATTTGACCAGACGGTTTCTGACTTGAGGTGTGATGGCCGGGCGGGCGGGCGGTTGGGGGTCAATCGATGCCCGAGTCACTTCAGCCTCACCTCCGACTCGCTCAAAGCGTTTTTACGCTAGATTGAATCGCATCGCTCTCTGTCAACACCCTTGCACTCTATCCTTCCTTCTTGCTCTCTCTCTCTCTCTCTCTCTCTCTCTCTCTTTCTTGCTTCTCAACCATCTCTTAACAGCTTGTCCTCCCTCGCCTCCTCTTTACTCCTATTCCCGCTCCTCCCTTCACTTTGTCCTCTGTTCTTTGTTCTCGTCCGCCTACCTGTTTTGAACCCTCTCTCTCTATCATCAGTCTTGTCTTTCTTTTTTCTTCCTCCTCCTCCTCCTCCTCCTCCTCCTGTCACCTGTCCTTCTCTCTCCCGCTCTCTCTCCCTCTCACTCTCTCGCTCTCTCTTTAACAAGCATCTCATTCCCTACTTTCTCTTTCCATCTCGTCCCCCAGCATCGCATTTCTCTTTAGCTTTCGTTCTCTCTCTCTCTCTCTCTCTCTTTCTCTCTCGTGCTCCCTCTTTTTCTGCCGTCTCTCAGCAGCTCGTCCTCCCTCTCCGCCTCCTCCTCACTCTTTTCCCATCATTCTTTGTCTTCACCTGCCTACCTGTCTCGCTCCCTCGCTCCATCCTTCGCCTCGTCTCTTTTCTCTTTTCTTTTTTCCCCCTCCTCCTCCTCCTCCTCCTGTCACTGCCACTTTTTCCCCTCCTGCTCCTGCGTGTTCCCTTTCTCCTCATCCGCCGGCCTGTCTGGCTCCCTGTCTCCCATTGTTCACCATGTCTTTTTTTTTTTTCCTTCACCTGCCGTCACTCTTTCGCTGTGCCATTCCTTTTAAACAAGCATCTCGTTCTTTTCCTTTTCTTTCCAACCTCTCCTCCTCCTCCTCCCTCTCTCTATCTCCTTCTCTCTCACCCTTCCCTGCCCTATTAAACGTGGAGTTTAGAGCCATTTAGCGTGGTCAGAGAGCATGACAAATGTGACACTTTCACACGGCTGCCGCCGGTTCACGCTCTGCCGCATTCTCCATTGTGTTTCGGCATTGTTGTGGCTGATGCCTCCCTCTCGCGTGCTCTCCCTCTCCACCACTTTCTCTGTGTGTCTCTCTCTCTCTCTCTCTCTCTCTCCCTCTCTTTCACAACCCCGCCCACCCCCATCCATCCCTTCCTCGCTCGATCCCTCTCTCTTTCCCCTCTCTGCAGAAACTCCACTGTATCAAACGCTTATGCCTGTCTGCGCTTCGGCATGCTCCAGTTATGCTAGAGTGCCGGAGCACTGGAGAGAGAGAGAGAGAGAGAGAGAGAGAGAGAGAGAGAGAGAGAGAGAGAGAGAGAGAGAGAGGTGGGGAGTGAGTGCAACAGAAAGAAAGATGGGAAAGCTAAAAGAGTAACACCTCGGCGACAGAAATGCAGGAGAGGGAGAGAATTTTTGATGCTACAACTTTTTTTTGGGTGCAGAGCAAGCCGAGAGCGCGAGAGAGAGCGAGAGAGAGCGCTAGAGAGAGAGAGCGAGAGATGTGAATCCAGCTAAGCCCTTACACTTGCTGTACATGCATGACATCACTGAGGCCATTAAGCACAATTTCTATAATCAATTAACCTTAACGACTATTTCCACCCCAGTCCGTGCCACCTATACATCACGTCTATTATAATTAATACAAATAATTGACTAAAGTATTGGGACACCTACTCGTTCACTGTTTCTTCTAAAATCAAGGGTGTTAAAAAGAGCTGTGATCCTGCTTTTGTTGGAGTAACTGTCCCTACTGTCCAGAGAAGAAGTAGAGCTGTGAGGATCTGATTACATTCAGCGACAACAGTGTAAGCTGGGTCAGGATGTTGGATGATGATCACTACCACACCCCACCTCATTCTCAACTCCCCAGCTCATTCTAAAATGTAAATACTGGATGGAGCACCAAGCACCATCATTCCAGAGGACACAGTTCTTCCACTGCTCCACAGCTCCTCAATGCTGGAGGGCTTTATACCCCTCTACTAGCCCATGCCTAGAACAATCCTTCCTTCAACAGAGTCATATTCCATTGCCATTAGACAAGCTGTGTGCAGATCTGTGTCAGCAACTTAATGAGTGCAACTTAAAGTACTTGAATGCATTCACTTAGAAGGGGTGTCCACAAACATTTGGACATATAGCGAGAGTGGAAGACAATGAGACATTATAGAGCACTTTATTGTAATGTAAATAATGCATCAACAGGAAACCTCCACATCAGCGCTCCCCCCCCATAATGTCTAATGAGACGTCTCACAGTCTTGCAGCCGTACCTTAGAATAGATGGCAGAGTGCATGACCTCTCCGTCCCGGTACCAGGTGATTTCGGCAGCAGGCTTGGCTCCAGACGACCGGCAGGTCAGGTTGTGGGGTGTGTGAGCCTTCAGCCGCACCACGGGGCCTCCCTCGACGACAGGGTCAGATGGCGGCACTGAGGAAAGACAAACCCAACACGAGTGTGAACACGGCAACCTGATTTTCTTGACACATGCTATGAAAGGCTGTGCTTTATAGTGTCCGAATCTGATCATCGAACACGTCACCACTCTACCCACAAGCCAATAATCTTAAACCCTCACGGGTTAACATATTTGTCAGGATAATACAATGTTGCAGTGTCCAATACAGTAGGTTACACCGCTGCTGTGGCACTGAACTGTGGTACGGTCATAGTAATTAATTAAATAATAAACCAATCTAGAGTTTAAGAGGCTGAGCCTCAGATAAACTAACACTATTAATGAGGATTCTCCGCTGAAAATCCCTCCCAGTGTAACACTGAGCTTAATCTGGGTCTACACAAACAGCCGTAATAGCCCTGAAGGAAAAGCTAGGCAAACACTAATTTACAAAGTTTCCCCCATTATTTAAAGTGTACTCGGTCAAGCAAGACATGTTGGGTGTCCGAAGTCCACTTCTTTCATTTTCCACTGGAGCCACGAGGCTAACATACACTATATGTCCAAGTGTTCAGCTATTTTAACTTCTCTGGAGCAGATAAACATGTGAACTTGCTTTTAGGGTGAGTTGGGGATGAGTTGGGGTGGTGATCATCCAACAACTTGACCTCACTAAAGCTCAACACCTCCAACAGAAGCTGGATAAACTCCTTTTCCTCATTTTCAAATACCCCTCAGATCTCGGAAATAAAAAAGCAGGTGTCCCAATACTTTTGTCCATTTGTTGTAGCGATTAAGTTATGGAAGTCCCCATTTTTGCCATTCTTCACGCCAAGTACCCAGCTCTGATGCATCGGCTAGCAGACGCCCGTGCTGACCAGCATCACACTGAAGTGATGTAGGGAGAGAGAGAGTAGGGACAATTGTGCTCTCTCAGGCTCTGGCTGCTGATGGCAGGCAGCATTACCCTCATTTTTCACTTTTTGACCTAATATGAATCTGGCAGTTGTTCTTTACATCGTTTCCAAATTTCACGACAAACGGACCAATAGAAACGCTCCAAAATGACTTGGACTTAAATCCTTTTACATTGACTTCTATTGAAAGTTATGGGCGTTTTTTCCTTCTCCTGTAAAGTTTCGTGGCGAGGCCCTTCCTTCAGAGAGCCACCCACCATTGCTTGTTGTGGCGTTTAATCAGTGAACCCCAGTGAGTGGTAGCTGTAGTCAAATTCATCTGGGGTTCTTCTGGAGGGGAGGGTTTGCTAAAATGTGAGAGATACAGCAAATGTGAGCCTGAGACTCACGGCCAATGTGCGAGATTTTTTACGGCAACTCTGTAAAAAATGGTATAGCTAAAGTATAGCTGTTCTACATTTGAACCTGTGCCAGGCTGGGTGCTAAAGCTCCACTAGCTGTAGGCTGCTTTGTGTGTCTGCGATGATTCAGGGTTAAGACTTGCACCGGAGATAGTGTTTCACATGAGGCATTGCCCACCGAGGCCTTTCCCGGCGAACGGCGCCGAAGCATTCATCACTGTTGGCGGATATTTGACCTATATAGAGCGGGGCGGCTCGGTAAATGGGCTGAGAGATTGAGTGAGCCGGGGCGTTTTCGTTGGCGAGAGGAGGCCAAGTCTTGTGTTTTTGCCCTTTTAACGGGGGCGAGGTTCTGTCATTACGACTCTGTTTACGGATTCCCTCGCACGGCCCTGTTGCATCTGAATTACTGATTTGTTCATTTATTTGCGTGGCGGTGCGCTCGGCCCTCCGGCAAGCAGAGCATGCCACCTCTGATGAAGGCGTCCGTCTAGTGGAGTGCGCACACACACAACACACACACACATGCACGCTTTGTACTGCATCCTGCTTTTTTTCCTTCCTCTTTCTCTCTTTTTCTCGCCGTCTCTCACCGAGCCAATTTCTGCGGCTGTATCAGAATTGTCTGAGGCTCTTTCTGTCGCTCCTGCCACTCGGACACTAATGGAATCCGAGCACTAGGTGATTTTAATTTCCATGCGGATTCCCTTGACTGCACCCTCGCCGCCGACTCCTTTGACTGCATCGGATTGCTTTGGTCTCATCCGGCCGCATTGATTTCCCCCTACACACACACACATACACACACACACACTGTTCCACATGCACACAAGATTCATTTGCTCTTCTTGTGGCGGGGAACTTCGCCAAATAACAGTCCAGGAAAGGGTGCACAATGCCTGTTGTGGCAGGTGGCTCGACCCTCCTCAGACGAAGGCTGCTATCCGGTGCTATTCAATCTATAGTGTCGTAAGTATGCTGTTATACGCAGAAGGCTTCGGTGTAAAGACTAAAAATGGGGGGGGGGGGGGGGAAACTGTACTGTACTGTAATTGAAACCCTATTGCTGCTGTACCTCCGCTGACGGCCACTAGGTGTCAGTGCTGTTACACAGTCTCAAATCCCCTGGTAGATCTTCCTCAAACCCCTCCACCCTCCCAACTTATCCACCCACCCCAGCACTAAATGGCAGTGAATATGTAGATCATTCACATTGCGTTAATGTAAAAGCCGCCCTGCGGTTGACAAATTTCGTGAGTCACTGTAGAATGTGCTAACTGTGCAGACTCTGACTCTTAAGCGTCCACGCGAGTCGTTTGTGACTGCGGCAATCACATTACCCTGGCCCTTCACAGGGTTGATTATTGGTGGGGAGAGAGAGGAAGAGAGAGAGAGAGAGACAGCAAGCGAGAGAGTGAGGGTGTATTTTTCTTCACTGGCTCTGTTAAACCACTACAAATATACCCTTAAACAGGGTTCTTCACCGGTTCTTCGCAAAAGGCTGTGGTTCTACACCTCAAAGAACCACTTTCATGATTGAAAGCCTAAGAAAAGCTTTTTAAACAGATCCATATAGCACCGCAAAGGGTTCCCCTGTCGTTACTTGCTATCAAAGAACCCTGTTCAGTACTATATAGAACCCCTTTTGCTTAAAGGGGGAACGATGTTGGTCCGAGCCGCCAGACGTTCAGTTGTATTTTGGGAAATGGGAAAAATCTTTCAGAAAGTTTAAAGAATGTCCACATCGATCAGGTTCTAGGTAGAACCCTCAAATTGGTGCAGAACCTTTAAGATTCTTCAAATCTTTAATTAACATTAGTGGTTCTCAAACCAGCCCCCGAGACACCTAATGGACATCTGAATGATAGAATGCTTTTAGACCTGGTTAAAAGGTTCTCCAAATGCAAAAAAAAAAAAAACTTAAAAAAAATATATAAATATATAGGAAATATATAGTGCCAAAACGGTTCTAGGAAGAATCCCCAAACTGGTGTGGAACCTATGGATTATGTGAAGGTTCTGTACATCTTTAATTAACATTAGTGGTTCTCAAACCAGTCCCAGAGACGCCTGATGATCTACATTTTCGCTTCAAAACAAATGACTTGTTTTTTTACGGGTTCTTTATTAATGGCAGTGGTTCTACAACTCTAAGAACCATTTCAATGACTTAATGCTTTTTGCCTTTGGTTAAGAGAAGCCTCTTGTAGATGATTCTTCATACAACCTTATATACACGGATCTATAAAGCACCAAAAGGAGTTCTACTATTGGTCCTGGAGTCAAAGAACCCTTTTACTGTACTATATACAGTAGAACCCTTTTTGTTTAGAATGTAGAACGTCGGTCAAAGCCATCATATATTCTGAAATGTGAAGTTTTGTAAATGAGATATGTGTACACGAGGAGCCTTTTTTTCCGTTTAAAGAACCTTCAAACCATTTAGGTTCTAGGAACCCTCGAATTGGAGTAGAACCTTTTAGTTTAGGTGAAGGTTCTTCAAATCTTAAATTGACATTAGTGGTCTTCAAATCAGTCCACCTGATGGTCTACATTTTATACTTCAAAACAAATTGTTTTGCTTGTTTTGACTCGGTTCTACAACTCAACTCAAGAACCATTTGAATGAATGAATGCTTCTTGACCTGGAGGTTAAAAGGTTCTCCAAATACAAGACAAACCTCTTGTAAATGGTTCCTTATAGAACCTTTTGCAACGGATCTATGTGGCGGCAAAAATGTTCTAGGAAGAATCCTCAAAGAGGTGTGGAACCTATGGATTACGTGAAGGTTCTGTACACATTTAAGGTTAGTGGTTCTCAAACCAGCCCCCAGCACATCCGATGTTCTACATCTTTGCTCCATTTCAGATGATTCTTTTTTCTCTTTACAGGTTCCTTACCAAAGGCAGTGGTTCTGCAACTCAAAGAACCATTTGAGCGGTTAAATGCTTCTTGGCCTGGTTAAAAGGTTCTCCAAATACAGCAAAAGCCTCTTTTAACAGAACCTAGATCTAAATAGCACCAAAAAGGGTTCCACTATTGTTACATGTTACTGAGTGTGAAGAACCTTTTTAAGGGTTAAAGAACCTCCACATCAGTCAGGTTCTAGGGAGAATCATGTGTGAATTATGTGAAGGTTCCCCAGGACACCCAGTAGACTTCATTTTCGCTCCAAAACAAATGACGAATCATTCGCGACTGCGGCATTCGCGTTATCCTGGCCCTTCATTGGTTATTGGTGGGGTAGACTGAGTGTGAGTGAGGAAGGGAGGGGTGTGTGGGGTGGTGGGTGGTGGGAGGGGTGGTGTTTTCTCCACTGGCTCCGTCAAATCAGTTTTGCTTGGTTTGTGAAACAAAATATATACAGTACACTGCTGGTGCATGATTTAAAATTGGGAATAAATTATGAAGCCATGACTTATAGTGTGTGTGAAGGAGTGGGGGTGGTGGTGGTGAGTGAGGGGTGCAGGGGGGGGGTGCGCACAGCACTGAAGTGTTTATGCAGCGAAGGGAAAAGTTGCAGTGTTACAGATTTCAGGCAGTATTTAAAGCGCCGCTAATTAAATTGGCTACTATGAGGAGGGCTGTAATTTCTCCCGCAGTTAATAATCACTTTTGCTGGGAGAGGTTCACCGCAGAGGGTTCCTCTCAGTCTCTTTTTTTTCCACCATCCACCTCCACATATACGCAGACGACCCTCTTACCCAGGACGGTGAGTCTGGCCCGGTGTGAGCGCAGCCCCGCCTGCGTGGCCTGACACTCGTAGACGGCGTCGTCCGCCAGCTCGGCCGATTCGATCACCAAGCTGTGCTCTCCTGATGCTGGATCGCCCAGGAGAGAGTAACGTGCCCAGCCTGGAGAGGAACAACACAAGAGACAGGACCTGGTGAGGACACTGAGCTTCAGCATGTTCTGCTGGTTCTGCAATGCTATTACATTAGCATACATTTAGTCATAATACAGTTATAATACACAGTCATTAGTACGCTCTTAAAAATAACAGTGCCGAAAGGGTTCTTGGCAGTATACCGTTAAAGAACCACTTTTGGCTCCCTAACATATCCTTTCTCTTCTCTTCTTGGAGTGCTGGAAGTCGTTCAGAGCCCCCAGAGGGTGGGCTTAAATTGGTGCAGAACCCTTTACATATAGGTCGAATGCCCTGCCTGTGGGTTGCAAGTTCAAATCCCGAGCCATACTGCTTTGCCATCAGCGTCCGAAGTCAGAGAGGGCACAACTGGCCATGCTCTATCCGGGTGGGTAGATGGCGCTCTCTCGGTGGAGCTTTCCCACGTTTTTACCTGAGCCAATTAACCCATTCACTCACTGGGACTCCACCACGTTACTTGCCACGCTCCCAACCCTAGGAGGGTGAGGACAGTTAGCCAGTTAGTCGCCTTTCTTTTAAACTGACGCCAATGCAGCATCACTAGGTAGCCAACATGCTCTGAGGAAAGTGACGGGTCTCTAGTTGAGGGATGACCAACCACCAACCCAGAGAGAGCATGCCATGGCCAATTGTGCTCCCTCAAGCCCCTGCTGCTGATGGCGAAGCCGCATGTAACTGTATTTCTATATAAAGCCATTATCTTTACTAAAGAACCCCTGAAGAACCCTCTACTGATTCCAAACACTGCCAACCTTGCTGTGTAGCAATTTTAAATGCAACTGGGTTGATTCTGAAATATTACAATTGATTCCAATTGAGTGTGAGATTTAATAAAATGGCAAATAAACTGAATTGAATCTGAACTGAATCAATGCAGATGAATCATAATGAAATGTGACCCTAAGGAATCTTAATTGAATCACCATTTCCATTCTGTAAAACCCAGTGATGTGCTCAGTTCTGCGCTAAGCATTATTAGGTTCTACATCCCTAGACCCCAAAAATGGGGGCTGCTAGACTGTAAGCGTATCTCTACTGTTTATACAGTAAATCCATAAGCACACATATAGAGGGCTTGGCTAATAACTGGTTGGGTATTTGGGCCAGGGTCAGCCAGAGGGGCATTAATGACTCTGTGGACGATCAGCCGGTGTCATACCAGTGTGAGTAGGCCGGAGACACACGTGAGGCACCGCACGCATGCGGACAGCTGATTACTCTCCACAGAGATGCTATCGCCTGCCCACGCAGTGACGTCCAGAGCTACCGGGAAATCGCCTTAAATGTCACCGTGTGGCCGAGCGGCAATTGATTCTCCACCTTAGCCGGACCAGACAGCCGAGATGATTAGACAAATTAAACGCTACATGCAGAGTTTGTTTTGCCTTTTCCGCTCCTCCACTCGATAAAGCAGCCACCGAGCGGGAGAACCAATGACATTACTCACACACATACACACACTTCGTCTCCCACAGAGAGTGCTAGTTACAATAAGATGCCCTTTACCTGCCGGATCTCCAATGAATTTTGTCTCCTGGTCTATAATTGGAAAGATTATGATGATGATGGGAACAGGCCTGGCTTTTATAAATGGACTCCTGTAGAGCATTAATGTACTGAGGCTACACGCACACACGCTCTGCTGCAGACTGTACAGGCACAATGTGACCTTTGCAGACTTTAAACAGGCTCCACTCTGACCCAATATGTGTCCAGTGTAATTATATACCATCAAAATCTGCTTTCTTAGGAATTGTGGCTCCTGCACTATACGTCCGCATATTTGTGGACAGCCCTTCTAATGAATGCATTCTGCTACTTGACACAGAGGTGCAAACGGACACATGAACAGCTTGTCTAGTCCCTGTAGAGAAGTGCCGCCAACTGAATAACATAAATATGAACCTGTTGGTTGGCACCATGCTGCCTAATTCCAGGCGTGGGCTGGAGGGGTATAAAACCCTCCCCAGCATTGACCCTCTTGTTGCTGAGAGCAATCAAATCCTCACAGCAATGCTCCTCCATATCTAGATTAAATCCTTCCTCCCTGAACAGTAGAGACAGTTACTCCAACAAAAGCAGGATAAACTCAATTTAATTCAATCTATTTAATAATAATACACACGGTGTCCAAATACTTTTGTCAATATAGCGTATTTGGGTGGCCAGCCTAGCAGTGACCTTTATATGAGTAAAATCCCCACCAACACCAATCACTGCTAGGCAGAGCATGGTCCACCAAGCCAAAAATATCTGGTCAATATCTGGCCTTGTGGTCAGAATCTGACCAGTGATAAATGGGATAGACCTCAGGTAAGAAATCACGCATGACAGAACTCCACAGTGATCCCATGATGTAGCAAGCTGTCAATATTATGCTCTTCTGACATCATCTGAGATGTTCTTTACATTGTGTCAGAAAAAAAATCCCCAATTTTGGACCAATAGAAATGCCCATTTTGCAGATACAAGGTTTTGGTCCGACAGCAGTGATAGCCTGCAATGACGTTATAATAGGCTTTAATGGTTTTACCTGGTAGGTCTCTTTCTCCACCGAGTGCTAGGCCATCTTTGGTCCACTGTACCATGCCTCGATATCCCACGATGACGCAGGGCAGCGTCACTGACTGGCCAGCCACCACTACTTGGTCCTGGGGCTGCTGGGAAAAGTAGGCCGCTTCAGCCACTGTAGCAACAACAAACACAGAATAAAGAAATGATCAGTATTATGTTGCGTTAAAAGATGATCATTCAAACCATATTCAGATGTGATCAGCTTTGATCATACAAGTACATAAAACATAACAAAATATATACAAAACTATTAAACTAGTATATAAAAAATAGATTAATTTAGGGTCTGTTTTCTAGCTAGTATATAAAAACTAGGCTAACTTAGCATCTGTTTAGCTATACAAAACTAGGCTAACTTAGCATCTGTTTTCTAGCTATACACAAACTAGGCTACCTCAGTATCTGCTTAGCTATATAAAACTAGGCTAACTTAGCATCTGTTTTCTAGCTATACAAAACTAAGCTAACTTAGCATCTGTTTTCTAGCTATATAAAAAATATACTACCTTAGCATCTGTTTAGCTATATAAAACTAGGCTAACTTAGCATCTGTTTTCTAGCTATACAAAACTAAGCTAACTTAGCATCTGTTTTCTAGCTATATAAAAAAATATACTACCTTAGCATCTGTTTAGCTATGTAAAACTAGGCTAACTTAGCATCTGTTTTCTAGCTATACAAAAACTAGGCTAACTTAGCATCTGTTTAGCTATATAAAACTAGGCTAACTTAGCATCTGTTTAGCTATATAAAACTAGGCTAACTTAGCATCTGCTTAGCTATATAAAACTAGGCTAACTTAGCATCTGTTTAGCTATATAAAACTAGGCTAACTTAGCATCTGTTTAGCTATATAAAACTAGGCTAACTTAGCATCTGCTTAGCTATATAAAACTAGGCTAACTTAGCATCTGCTTAGCTATATAAAACTAGGCTAACTTAGCATCTGCTTAGCTATATAAAACTAGGCTAACTTAGCATCTGTTTAGCTATATAAAACTAGGCTAACTTAGCATCTGTTTTACAATACACACTTTGCATTAAAGGTAAACCAAAGTTACTGTTAGTAAACTGAAAATGCTTTTTTATTTATGGAAAGTAAAATCAGGTGTCTTCTGGTCACACTGGGAATAAAAAATAAAATAAAATAAAAGTATATCCAGGTACAAACAGAATATGTAAATCACTACAGAACAAGTGTCATTCAGGGTTAATGCGAGCTTAGCCTTAGTGCCGTACTCAGGCCTGACTCTGCCTGGCGGCTGGAGCTCCAGCCTCAGCCTGATGGACTATCTGTCATGCTTCTCGCACCAGAGCTTTGAGGTCAGTGATTTTACAGGAGGAGAGAGAGGGCAAAGCATAGTGCATGTTAGCATGTTAGCGCAGAATCAGCAAAAACTGACCCATACGTATTCGCATATCACCGATACAGCCTGACACATCGGCCAGAAACCCAACATTACTCAAGCGGCGGAGTCCAGATACACACTGCCTGTTCTCATACACCTAGCCAGAGCAGTGGTCAGCACAATGCAGTCAACCCAACCGCCACCTCTTGCTTCCTGTCGGGAAAAGCTTTCAATCATTCATTCGTCTTTAGATATTTGTGTTATGAACCAACATGCTAATCTTATCTGATATAAATACGGATTAACATAAAATATAAAATATCAGCTATACAAAAGCTAAGGTAACTTTTCAAACCTGTAGCTACAAAAACTAGGCTAACGTAATGGTTGTTTTCCAGTTATACAAAAACCTGCCAACTGTTTTCCAGTTATATATATATATATATATATATATATATATATATATATATATATATATAATATATATATATATATAAGCTAAGGTAACTTTTCAAACCTGTAGCTACAAAAACTAGGCTAACGTAATGGTTGTTTTCCAGTTATACAAAAACCTGCCAACTGTTTTCCAGTTATATAAATAGACCTATATATATATATATATATATATATATATATATATATATAAGCTAAGGTAACTTTTCAAGTGATACAAAAACTAAGCTAACTTAGCAAATATTTACTATACTAAGCTATACAAAGCTAGATTAGCTTACTGGTTTCCAGCTATACAAAAACTAGACTACCTTAGCGACTGTTTTCCAGTTATGTAAAAGCTAAGCTAACATTTGTGTAACAAGTGATACAAGAACAAAGCCAACTTAGCGTTAATTTACTATACTGAGCTATACAAACCTAGGCTAACATGGTGATTGTTTTCTAGCTATACAGAAATCAGGCTAACCTAGCCACTGTTTTTCATTTATATAAAAGCTAAGCTAACTTTTGAAGTGATTTAAAAACTAAGCTAACTTAGCAATTGTTTACTATACTAAAACATACAAAATTTAGCTATCTTACTGGTTTCCAGCAAGATAAAAGCAGGCTAACCGAGCCACTGTTTTACAGTTATATAAAATATAAGCTAACTTTTCAAGTGATCCAAAAATTAAGCTACACTAAGTGATAATTTACTACATGAAGCTCTACAAAACTATGCTAACTTAAACTCAAACAATTTTTCAGCATAATATAATAGTATTCATATAAAAGCTAACTTTTTAAGTGATAGAAAAACTATATTTACTATACTAAGCTATACAAAAACTAGCTAACTTAGCCAATGTTATCCAGTTATATAAAAGCTAAGCTAACTTGTCAAGTGATACATACAGTTAATTAGTGATTATTTATGATACTAAGCTACACAAAACAAGGGTAACTTATTAGTTTCCAGATATACAAAAACTAAGCTAACTTACTGATTGTTTACTAAACTAAATTATACAAAATCCCTTCAACTTAGCCACTAAATTAGCTACTGTTTTTCAGTTATATAAAAGCTAAGCTAACCTTTCAAGTGATAGTTAAACGAAGCTAACTTAGCCATTATTTACTATACTAAGCTATACAAAACAGGCTAACTTAGCCAATATTGTCCAGTTGTATAAAGGCTAAGCTAACTTTTCAAGTGATACATATACTAAGCTAATTAGCAATTATTTACAATACTAAGCTATACAAAACTAGGCTAACATATTAGTTTACTACTAGAAACTTACTGATTGTTTACTATACTAAATTATACAATTATACAGCCCAACTTAGCCACTAAATTAGCTACCGTTTTTCAGTTATATAAAATGTAACCTTTTAACTAGCTAACCTTTCAAGTGATAGGAAAACGAAGCTAACTTATAAGCTAACTTAGCCATTATTTACTATACTAAGCTATACAAAGCTAGGCTAACCTAGCCAATGTTGTCCAGTTGTATAAAGGCTAAGCTAACATACTGATTATATAAAAGCTAAGCTAACCTTGCAAGTGATAGTTAAACGAAGCTAACTTAGCCATTATTTACTATACTAAGCTATACAAAAACAGGCTAACTTAGCCAATGTTGTCCAGTTATATAAAAGCTAAGCTAACTTTTCAAGTGATACATATACTAAGCTAATTAGCAATTATTTACTATACTAAGCTATACAAAGCTAGGCTAACCTAGCCAATGTTGTCCAGTTGTATAAAGGCTAAGCTAACGTACTGATTGTTTACTAAACTAAATTATACAATTATACAGCCCAACTTAGCCACTAAATTAGCTACTGTTTTTCAGTTATATAAAAGCTAAGCTAACCTTTCAAGTGATAGTTAAACGAAGCTAACTTAGCCATTATTTACTATACTAAGCTATACAAAGCTAGGCTAACCTAGCCAATGTTGTCCAGTTGTATAAAGGCTAAGCTAACTTTTCAAGCTAACTTAGCCATTATTTACTATACTAAGCTATACAAAGCTAGGCTAACTTAGCCAATGTTGTCCAGTTGTATAAAGGCTAAGCTAACATACTGATTGTTTACTATACTAAATTATAGCTACAATTATACAGCCCAACTTAGCCACTAAATTAGCTACTGTTTTTCAGTTATATAAAAGCTAAGCTAACCTTTCAAGTGATAGTTAAACAAAGCTAACTTAGCCATTATTTACTATACTAAGCTATACAAAGCTAGGCTAACCTAGCCAATGTTGTCCAGTTGTATAAAGGCTAAGCTAACTTTTCAAGCTAACTTAGCCATTATTTACTATACTAAGCTATACAAAGCTAGGCTAACCTAGCCAATGTTGTCCAGTTGTATAAAGGCTAAGCTAACTTTTCAAGCTAACTTAGCCATTATTTACTATACTAAGCTATACAAAGCTAGGCTAACCTAGCCAATGTTGTCCAGTTGTATAAAGGCTAAGCTAACTTTTCAAGCTAACTTAGCCATTCTTTACTATACTAAGCTATACAAAGCTAGGCTAACCTAGCCAATGTTGTCCAGTTGTATAAAGGCTAAGCTAACATACTGATTGTTTACTATACTAAATTATAGCTACAATTATACAGCCCAACTTAGCCACTAAATTAGCTACTGTTTTTCAGTTATATAAAAGCTAAGCTAACCTTTCAAGTGATAGTTAAACGAAGCTAACTTAGCCATTATTTACTATACTAAGCTATACAAAGCTAGGCTAACTTAGCCAATGTTGTCCAGTTGTATAAAGGCTAAGCTAACTTTTCAAGCTAACTTAGCCATTATTTACTATACTAAGCTATACAAAGCTAGGCTAACCTAGCCAATGTTGTCCAGTTGTATAAAGGCTAAGCTAACGTACTGATTGTTTACTATACTAAATTATACAATTATACAGCCCAACTTAGCCACTAAATTAGCTACTGTTTTTCAGTTATATAAAATGTAACCTTTTAACTAAGCTAACCTTTCAAGTGATAGGAAAACAAAGCTAACTTAGCCATTATTTACTATACTAAGCTATACAAAGCTAGGCTAACTTAGCCAATGTTGTCCAGTTGTATAAAGGCTAAGCTAACTTTTCAAGCTAACTTAGCCATTATTTACTATACTAAGCTATACAAAGCTAGGCTAACTTAGCCAATGTTGTCCAGTTGTATAAAGGCTAAGCTAACATACTGATTGTTTACTATACTAAATTATACAATTATACAGCCCAACTTAGCCACTAAATTAGCTACTGTTTTTCAGTTATATAAAAGCTAAGCTAACCTTTCAAGTGATATTTAAACGAAGCTAACTTAGCCATTATTTACTATACTAAGCTATACAAAGCTAGGCTAACTTAGCCAATGTTGTCCAGTTGTATAAAGGCTAAGCTAACGTACTGATTGTTTACTATACTAAATTATAGCTACAATTATACAGCCCAACTTAGCCACTAAATTAGCTACTGTTTTTCAGCTATATAAAAGCTAAGCTAACCTTTCAAGCTAACTTAGCCATTATTTACTATACTAAGCTATACAAAGCTAGGCTAACTTAGCCAGTTACAAAAACAAGCTATGATGGCCTGCTTAAAATGTGGGCTTACTTAACAACCAGCAATGCTACCATGCTAAGCTTAAAAATGACACTTGTACGATTTCTTGTCAAGGCAATATTTGTTTTACATTTTATTTTATTTTATTTTATTTATTTATTCTTTGTGATTTGAAAGCAAACAGTATAAAAAGCATGATGTATTTTTAATGCGTTATATGCTGGAGGAGCACTGTGCTGCAGCATTCGAGTGTAGCCTCTAAAGCCTGTCCCCATAGCAGTGTGAAATGCCACAGTCAGCGGGGGGCTATCGGGTTGACTCCAGCGGGGCTAATGTTGCATCACTCTGCGCTGGCAGAGAGGGAGACGCCGCGCCTCACAACAGTTTGGATTCCCGCGCTGGCCGAGGAGTCTGGGTGTCAGCTGTTCATGACTTATTTAACTCCCTTTCCTCTGTCCATATGGCGGCCAGGGTGGACTGACAGGAAAGTGAAGGCCACCCTCCAGCCCCCCGACACCCAAGCTGAGGAATCCGTCACCATTCCGTCACGCTGGTGTGTGAGAGTGTGTGTAAGTGTGTGTGTGTGTGTGGGGAGGAAGGAGGGGCGAGGGTTGGGGGGGGGGGGGGGGGGTGTAAAAATGGATGTTAAACAATCAAAGCAGTGTTAGGCATCCCATGAGAGCCATCCGTTGA
>NC_132888.1:4648580-4651080 GCF_030463535.1 Salminus brasiliensis
ATATCAGAGGCAAAATGCTGTAACAACTGTAGTAGTATTGGGGTAGTTTGAGTATGATAGCCCACCCTTTGGACACAAGTGAAGCGCCTTTCATTAAAACGAGCTTAGCCGTTTACAGGGTTACAGCCGTGAACCATGTGATCAGTGGAATCATCCTCCACAATAAGAAATGCTAAAATTACTGCTGTTGATTGCTGGTGCTATAGGAACCGAGAGCGAGATTCCACATTTTATGAGTCACTTGGAAACCACCAAGGAACAGATTCCCTGTTTTAATGAAAGTGGACACAGGCTGACCCACTATGAGATCATATCCCTCGTCTTGGAGGAAGCGAGCACAATTCTCCTTTGTCTTCTTTCCCCGAGCAACAGCAGGGGAAGGATGTGCGAGGACAGCGACGAGGAGAGAGGAAGGACCAGAACAAAAAAAAAAAAGAAAAAGCAAGAGAGAAAAGAAGGACGGAGATGAGGATGCATGGCCCCCGTCCCAGGGAGTTGGGCGGCTGGCGGCAGATCCTCTGAAGCCAGCCATTAGCCACGTGGGCCGCGGTCGCTAGCAGCCGATAACAAGAGACACAATGCCAAAGTCTTTATCTCTGTGTAGCCGCATGGTCCAGCTGATTAGCTTCTCCTCTAATTGTCTTGTTCCCTATCTCCCTGCAGTATTTACCACAGTGTGTGTATGTGTGTGCATGGGGGTGCTGTGGTTGAACATAGCTAAGGCCTTTGGATTCATTGTCTTATGGTTGAGGCTGTACATTGTCTGTGTGTGTGTTTGCAAAGGGTGCATTTTACACTGAATGGACCTTTTTTATTACAGACAGGTCAACAAACTGGCTGGAGTTCACTGTAATGTGACTTTTCTTCTATAAAATTTATATTTCCGTAGCTTTAACCTTTATTAAAATAGCAGTAATAAGCACTCATGGCTAGATTCACGTTATAGGGTTAAAGTAGTGCCAATGTGATTTTTTTCAGCTACATTTTAGCTGCTGTTCATGTGACATAATCTTGGTTAGTTGACCCATGTTGGCTACATTCATATTACAGGGTTCAAGTGGTGCAAATACATGTGTTTTTTTATTGCTGCGGCACCCAGGGAGCAGAGCAGGTTAAAGGCCTTGCTCAACGGCCCAAACAAATGGCGAGAGTGGCGAACCCACAACCCTGTCGTCAATAGCCTGGAGCTACAGCACAGCAGTATAGTGCAGTATACGGAATGTTGCCGATGCACAACCCTAGTTTCTATTGGTTTGTTCGTCCTAAGAAAAGAGCAAGAAAGCATGTGAGAGAGAGAAAGAGAGAGAGAGAGGGGTTTTGATATGACAGCGGGCACTATGATGGCCTAAAAGTTATGGCAGGGGAAATGGAGGGAAGCAAGCGATTCTGGAGCATCTCCTCCACAGGGGGTAGCACAGTACTCAAAGGAAAACTGTTTCCTGACACTTGGAATTACGTCTCCCCGGATGTCCGCATGAGCTAAATGAGACATAACGCGGAGTGGATTTGACTGGAGGCATCAACATGCCTGCTTTACCTGAATTAGATCCTTCCTCTCCGTTTAGCGTCTCTCTGTTGTTGGAGAGAGATAAGAAGGCTTTATTTCCAGCGTGCTCGAAAGAGCGCGGCAGATCCGCCGCTGATCCCGCTCAGATTTGCTGTGTGTTCGAAAGCGTCCGTAACACCTAATGTCAAACCCTGCAACATGCCCAGAGTGTGTGCGTGTGTGTGTGTGCGTGTGTGTGTGTGTGTGTGTGCGCAGTGTAAAGTCTGGAGAGGGAAATATAGGAGAGGGGAGAGAAATCTCCCTCCATTTGCTCTCCGCTGTAAACAAATCTGACCTTTAAGTCGAGCATGTGTGTGTATGTGTGAGGGTCTGTGTGTATGTACGCGTGCCTGAGCGAGCGGCTATGCCGCCGGGCCCCATCACAGCAGGCCCCTTGGAGCACGGGCCAATCAAAGCGCGCCAAAACTCATCCATATCTATGCCATGCGATTGTCTCCTAAATAATGCAGCAGCTTCTCCGCTCCAGACCGTTTCTGCTGCATCGGCGCTATTGTGAGCCCTGTGTGTCACGAGTGCGCTCTCTCTATCTCACACACACACAACACACACACACACACACTCTCGCACTCATCATCGCTTCCCTTCCAACTTTCCTGCCAGTTTCAGACTTCAGATGCAGAAAGGGAGAGGCAGAGAGAGAGAGAGAGAGAGAGAGAGAGAGAGAGAGAGAGAGAGAGAGAGAGGGGCAGAAAGAGAGAAAGAGAGGAAGACAAAGAAAGAGAAGAGTCAGAAAGAGGCAAAGAGAGAAAGGCAGACAAAGAGAGGTAGATGGAGAGAGAAGGAAGGCAGAGGCAGGAGGCAGAGAAAGAGAGAGAGAGAGTGAGAGAGAGAGAGAGAGAGAGAGAGGGGAAGACAAAGAGAGATAGGTAGAAAGAGAAGGAAGTAGAGAGAGAGGCAGACAAAGTGAGAGAGGACGAGAGAGAGAGAGGAGAT
>NC_132888.1:4656080-4678580 GCF_030463535.1 Salminus brasiliensis
ACTCTTATAGCCATGCTTTTTTAGCAATATGAACGAATATACTGTCCATTTCCTCGGTCATGCATTACTCTAATCCCCACGTTTTCGCCCTATACCAGTTGTCCAGGCATGCAGTTTTGTAATGACCACTTTTTTTTTTTAGCAGTACACCAAGGTCCAGTTGCCATGCACCCCTTAAGTCCCCCCTTCTTTCTCTTAGCAATGCACTTGACTTTACTGTCCACTTTACTGTTCAGCCATACACCAATGCAATGTCCAGTTATCCACGATAACCTTGTTCTGTAATGTCCAAGCTTAAGCCCTAACGTCCAGCTTGTTCAGCCACGCACTGCTGTACTGGTCAAGCAGTACTGTAAAGTCCTATTTCCAGCCATCCACCACTACCATACACTCCCTGATCCATTTCCCTCTAATATCCAGTTTTATTAAGCACGTGCTACTGTAATACTCCTGATTTACTGTAATGCCCAGTCTTGGCATCGTGGACATTTGGCAAAGTGCCTTCTAAAGTGGCGAGAGACTTAAGGAGATGTGAAAAAGCAGAGCTAGTACAGGACCAGGGTCTGTTATTGGAGCCCCCCAGCGTTTTCCCTGCTCCACCAGCCCTCGGTAAGGGTGTTTTCCTAGCCAGGGAGCCCGCTGGTGTGTGTGTGTGTGTGTGTGTGTGTGTGTTAGAGCGGGGGAAAGAAGCAGTGCAGCATCCAGGAGAAGCTCTGCCCTGCTCTGCTGCTCTAACCCGGGTCTCGCGGTGGAGCTGCTCTGACGCTGCAGTGCGTTTTTGGTGTGAGGGCTCTCCGGGCTGACTGCAGAGCCTCTGCCTCTGCTGCTGCTCCCCAAAACAACACCCCCACCACCCTCCTAAAAAACAAAACCCAAAGCTCCTACCTGCTCCCCAAAGGCACAGCGCGAGGGCAAACGCCAGCATCGTGCTCAAAGCTGCGTCCTGAAGTCCTCAAAGCTGAACGCTCAGTGCGCTCCGGACCGGTCAGCTCGCGGTGCCTCTCCAGCGGAATCAGCCAGCGCGCAGCTTTCGGTCTCTCTGCTGATCCGGGGCGCGTTCACAGCATCGGTAACGAGCCTTTCTCTCCTCGTGCTCAACTTTTCTGTCCTCCTCACCCAGGATGATGTACTGTCCGTCCAGTTACTGTCCGAGTTTTGCGAGTGTGTGTGTGTGTGTGCGTATGCGTGTGTGCGCGCGCGCTGTCTTCGTTGTGCTGATGCTGAATGAAGCTCTACAGCCGTTTCTGTGTGAGAGCACCGCTCGTACCCTCCTCCTCCTCCTCCTCCTTCCTCTCTCTCTAACCCCCCTCCTCCTCCTCCTCCTCCTCCTCCTGCTCCGGCTGCTGCCTCTTTCTCTCGCCTCTCTTACGCACGCCTCTAATTTCTTTCCCCACCCGTTCTGCGACAGACCACGCCTTCCTGCACCACGATTGGACAGTGGCGTCCCGCTTCCTGCCGCAGGATTGGCTTGGGGTAGTTCGAAAACATGAGCTGCGCAACAGTGGACCAATGGGAGCGCAGGAGGAGGCGGGGTAGCTATAGGGACAGTTTTAGAGTGGAGTGGGCGTGGCTTGGCGCAATACGGGTTGGAAATGTATCCAGAGCTATGTTCACTGGAGCAGGGTAGGGTTGTTGTTGTTGTTTTTGTTTTTCAATCAAGTCAATAAATAATTAAATAAAGTGGTATGGTAAAGGTGGTCTTGGTCTCAAGCCCACCTTTTCAAAGGGAATAATAAGGCATGGGGCTCTCGGACCCCCAGGGCCAGCTGATTAGGGAATGAAGGATAAAAGAAACAAGGTGACGAAGGGCCTGGGTGAAGCTGGCAGGAGTTTAGGGGATTTAGTGGGGTTTGGAAGGGGGAGGAGGGTGGTAACCACAGGGGGTGACTGGGGTGAATTGGTCAAGGGGTGCTAAAACAGCAGGGGGTAATTAGTGATGCTAGTCTGTGCATAAATAAACCAGGGTGTTAAATAAACAGGTGTGTTGTTTATATGGCGGTGGGGAAACTCAAAGGTTCCTTTTTAATCAGGCCCACTTGAGTCTTATCTGAGTTAAGTTAAGCCCATTGAAGACCTGCAAATGCACCTTCTGGTCAGCATTGCATTCCAATACATTGCAATGGTCGTTATTTTCTCAGTGATAGCTTGTTTGGTGCCATTTGTTGGGTAGTTAGCCCCATTTTTAGGGTTAACTTCATTCTCTTGAGTTGGTTCAGCATCTGGACTGCTGTTGTTGGTAAATTCGTACAGGTTTGGAGGTTAAGCCTTTTGTTTTAGGCCTGAAAGAGACAGACAGGGTCTAACTTCAGTGTCTGTGCTGATTGATGCTGGATGGAAGCTGGATTACAGCGTGTTTTTTGAGTTAACTCAACTTAGTTCAGTCAAAAACTCTCATTTCTTCAGACCATATCTCTGTTTAATGAACAATACACAGTGATTTGAGCCTCAACAGTATTAGCTAAGCATCTAGACTGTCATTGCTTGCACCTTTTACAAGCTTGGAGCTTCAGCATTTTGTTTTAGGCCCAAAAGAGAAAAACAGGGTCTAATGAAAGTCAGTGCCTGTGCTGATAGATGCTGGATGGAAGCACTTCAGGTCCACTGATGTAAGGAATATTTGACCTGTAAAAAAAACCCCCAATCAATCCAGCTTAAAACAATACAGTTACTGGTTGGTGTGGCACAACAGATAAAACCACTAACAGCCAGTGAGCTATTACACCATGTGGGAGACCAGGGTTCGATTCCCAGTCTGGGTGACCGTATGCTGCGCTACACCAATAAGAGCCCCTGGGCAAGACTCCTAACGCTACATTGGCCCACCTCTGTAATACGAGTTACCTTGTAAGTCGCTCTGGATAAGAGCGTCTGCTAAATGCCGTAAATGCAAATGTAATTACAGCATGTTTTTTTTTTTTTTAATTTAACTCAACTTAGTTTAGTCAAAAACTCTATTTCTTTACTTCTGAGACTAAATCTTAGTTTGACAAGCAATACACACTGATTTGAGCCTTAAAAATATGAGTTCAGCATCTGGACTGCCATAGCTTGCACTTCGCACAAGCTTAGAGCATACATATTTTGTTTTAGGCCTAAAAGAGAAAAACAGGGTCTAATGAAAGTCAGTGCCGGTGCTGATAGATGCTGGATGGAGGCAGTCCAGGTCCACTGATGTTGAAGTATTTGAGTGTTTGAACTGTAAATTAATTAAAAAAATAAAGTATAAAGCCAACTTAAAATGAAATAGTAACTGATTACAGAGCTTTTTTGAGTTAACTCAACTTAGTTCAGTCAAAACTCCATTTTTTTTTTTTACTTCTGAGACTAAATCTCAGTTTGACAAGCAATACTTCAACAATATTAGCTCAGCATCTAGACTGTCATTGCTTTCTAATAAACTTAAGTATCTTTGCTGATAGATGCTGGAGGGACTAAGAAGTTTAGTTCCCAATCCTGTAAGGAGTGTTAGAAAGAAAAAAACTTAAAATGAGAGTTTTTTTGAGTTAACTCAGCTTAGTTTAGTCAAAACTCCATTTGCATCTCAGTTATACAATATACACATGCCTATATATATATATATATACATACACATGCCTGAAAGAACATGAATTCAGCATCTGGGCTTCTGTTGTTGGCACCTCTTACAAGCCTGGAGCATTTAATTTTTAGACCTAAAATAGAAGAACAGGGTCTAAGGAAAGTCAGAGCCTTTGCTGAGCAATTGCCATTGCTTGCACTTCATACAAGCTTGGAGCTTCAGCATTTTATTTTAGGCC
Organism: Salminus brasiliensis; assembly: GCF_030463535.1. Taxonomy (NCBI): domain Eukaryota; kingdom Metazoa; phylum Chordata; class Actinopteri; order Characiformes; family Bryconidae; genus Salminus; species Salminus brasiliensis. The sequence continues at coordinate 4,659,857 of NC_132888.1, forward strand.
TAAAAGACAAAAAAATGGAATCTAATAAACAGCGGTCTATATGCTAATAGATGCTACATGGACTAAATGCTGTAAGGTGTGTCAGAATTGTAAAAAAAAAAAAAAAGTTAGGCCAACTTAAAAGAGCACTTTTTGAGTTAACTCGACTTAATTTTGTCGAATGTTTTCCTGAACTGGTCAACAATCCATATAGAGCTGAGCCTCTAAAGCATCAGCAAATGAGCTGCAGCTGAAACTGATTAAATACTGTGTAAGAAATGTTTAGTCTGTGGCTCCGCCCCCTCAATCTGTTTACTGTTTATTCCCATCTGCATTTTAGAACACCCCCATCACATGGTAACGGCCTTCATATTATCAGACTCCTTATGATCTTATCAGAGCTTATGATCTCCTGTCTCTTAACAATTAGGAAGTGCCGTGAAGCTGTGTCCATTTCGGTGTCAGAGAAAGAAGGGAAGGTAAATTTACTCAGAGCTGTGCTTTTGTGTTTTTGTGTATTGTAAGTTAACAGCTCTAGACCGGCCCTACAGTCTAACTGCTGCTCATTAAGTGTGAGGGGGGCCTCAACGCCCTATTGGTAAAAGCCTACCAGTCTGGGGATATCATGTGATAGGGGACACTCTAACCTGCAGATGGGAATAAACAGTATGCAGATTGGGGGGGCGGAGCCACAGACTAAACATCTTACATGGTATTTAATCAGTTTCAGCTGCAGCTCATTTACTGATGATTTTGAAGTTCAACTAAATATGGATTGTTGGCCAAAATGAGATGCAGAAAGTAAGAATGTAAGAACTTTAGACTAAACTAAGTCGAGCTAACTCAAAAAGTGCTTTTTGAAGTTGGCCTTACTTTATTTATTTTTACCTCTAGTCCATACAGAATCTATCACCACAGACACTAAAGATTATTAGAATCTATTCCTCTCTTTTGAGCCTAAAATAAAAAGCTGAAGTAGAAACAACAGTGGTCCAGATGCTAAATCAACACAACAGAATGAAATTAACCCCCAAAATGACCCAACAAATGGCACCAAACAAGCTCTCATTGAGAAAATAATATTGTTTATAAAATAAATAAAATACTGAACAGAAGGTTCATTTGCACATATTTTTTAAATGCTTCAACCAAAGATCAGATCATTGTTGTCCTCAGTGATCTCAAGTTGTTACTCAAATTGCTAATCTTGATGCACTATATTGACAAAAATATTGGGACACCTGCTCATTCATTGTTTCTTCTTTAATCAGTGGTATAAAAAATGAGTTTATCCTGCTTTTGTTGGTGTAACTGTCGCACCTGTTCGGGGAAAAAGAAAGATTTCTACTAGATTTAGGAGGAGCCTTGCTGTGAAGATCTGATTGCGTTCAGCAACAAGAGTGTTAGTGAAACCACCCCCAACTCCCCATCTCATTCTAAAAGTACTGGATGGAGCACCATCATCCATCATTCCAGAGAACACAGTTCTTCCACTGCTCCACAGCTCAAAGCTGGGGGTGGGGTTACTCCTCTACACTCTTTAAAATGAAGGTGCTACATAGAAGAACCATTTTTGCTTCCAACCAACCTTTAAAACCATGGAAACGCCCACTTGATGTAAAGGTTTTATATCAATTTAAAGTCCATACTTTTATTACAAACATGATACTTTATGGAACCAAAAGTGGTTCTTTTACGGCACCATTCAAAGATCTTTTGTAGCACATTTATTTTTTAAGGTATAGCCCACGCCTGGCGTTAGGCAGCATGGTGCCAGTGGGTTCAGAGAGTCCTGTTCTATTGACAGTACTTATCTACAGGGACTAGACAAGCTGTGCATGCGTGCATTTGCACATCTGTGTCAGCAATAAATGCAACGTAAAGTAGCTCAATGCCTTCATTACTTCTGGAACTGATTCAATCCCCAACCCCCCCCCTAAGCTCCAACCTGTGGTGACTTGTAGAAGCACAGAGACTCCAGGACGGACCAGGACTGGACACACCGTATTAACAGAGGCTTTCTCTTTCATGTCCCTTTTCTGCTCATCCATGTTGATTGCAATCAGCTGTGTGATTGAAGATCAATGCCTTCACCCAGGTGCGAATGACACCAGTCGTGTGTGTGTGTGAGGCGGTGGGATATTAAAGCCCTTCCACATCACACAGAGAAAGATTTACAGTGTTTAGGAACAGGACTTGTCAAATTGCACACTTGTGCCAACACGTCAGCTGTGGATATTCTGCTGCGGGGCGTGAATTGGAAGCTGCGTCTTCTCCATCATCAAAACTGGGAAAGTGTGTGTAGTGTTTTCAGCTGGCTTCGATTCAAATGTGTATATCAGACTCACCTGAATCAACCATGTTATAGAAACACGGTTCTTGTCTTTCGTTTTTCCCTCATTTTTGGCCATAAAACACATTTAAATTGAGCGAATCCAAAGTATGCATTTTTCATTGTGAGGTCTTTGATCGTTCAAGCAGAGCTCAAGGACTCCGTGAGGTGCACTGGCACCCTTCTTCTGGCCGAGCTCGTTCATTTTACTAAAGCAAGGCCACTGTGTTTTACTGCCTGTGCTTGTTGGAGTGAATAGCTTCAAGATGGGACTCCTGCTTCCAAAAAAAGAGCATGTATTACTTTTAAAGACAGAACGTCTGTAAAACATCGCTTAAAAGGTTCTGGAAGCACTTTTGGAAAAGGTATATGGAGCCGGTTGCTTTACAGACAGACCTCAAAGGAACATTCGGGCGCTTGAATCATTATTTGCATGATTAAGAGGCCGTTATTCATGGATATTAAATGCTCTTACATTCTTTACAAGGTCCTGTAGGAGCATTAATTCAGATCAGTTCTTTGAGAGGCCAGATTTGATACTGAGGAATCCCGATGGCATCTTTAAGAGCACTGAGGAATGTCCTTGGAGGAGCCTGTGATCTAGACGTTCATCGAGGAACTACATATTTTTATACAGTGAATTTTACAGTAACTACTTTGAAATATTCAGCACCTGAAATATATTCTTAGGTATCTTCTACAAATTAGTTTATGTCTGCATCTCAGTTATACAATATACACTGAGATAAGCCTGAAAGAACATGAATTCAGCATCTGGGCTTCTGTTGTTGCCACCTCTTACAAGCCTGGAGTTTTAGCATTTAATTTTAGGCCTAAAATAGAAGAACAGGGTCTAAGGAAAGTCAGAGCCTTTGCTGATAGATGCATCTGGATTGCCATTGCTTGCACTTCATACAAGCTACATGGACTAAATGCTGTAAGGTGTGTCGGAATTGTTAAAAAAGTAAGTTAACTTAAAAGAGCACTTTTTGAGTTAACTCGACTTAATTTAGTCTAAATTTATGCCGAAGTGTGGGTAGAGAAACGTAGGGTTTAAGGGTAACCTGTTTTTTATCCAAGCCAAGTATATTGTTTAATTAAAAAATCTAATTAAAAAATCTAATTCCTTGTATGTGTAACATACTTGGTGAAATAAAGAGATTCTGATTCTGAAAAAAAAAAAAAAAATCCCCTACCCTATTTATTGTTTAGTGTCATTTTTCCTTTAGTTTAAGACTGTGTTCTGTGTTTTTTGTTAATTGTCATACGTGTTGCTCTCACCAAGACAAATTCCTTGTATGTGTAACAAACTTGGTGAAATAAAGAGATTCTGATTCTGATTCTGAAAAAAAGGAAAGAAGTTTTATGATCGTTTATTATTATTTAATTACCGCAACTCTAACAACTCACATCCCAGAAGCTGCAGGTACTGTACGGTACTGTACTGAAGCTGGCACTATAGGAATGGATGAGGAAATGGTTCATGGAGTGCAGATTCGCCACTCTCTAACAAGTCAGAAGGGGTGTGAGACAACAAACTCCAGTCTTTCATCACTCTTCTTTATTCGTCACACCTAATTAAGCTCATCAGCTTATGAGCGAGGCCTATTTAAAGTTGAATTAGGTGTGTTTCTGCAAAGGCAAAACCATGACTGTCGCATGCTGTGGCCTCCCGGGGCCCGAATTTGACACCATCTATAAACATTACAGCTCTGCCAAGAGTCTACCAAGTCGCAGCCGAGAGCCCGAGAGAGAAGTGCGAATAAAAGCGGCGCAGGAGTCGGAAGCCAGCGAAGACGGCACCCGTCTTGACTCGGCTGATCCTGGAGAGAGTCCTAGAAAAAAGAAGAGCGTAAGAGCGAAAGAAGAAGAGAAAATTCCTGGCCTTTCAAAGCACAACATCTAGGGCGTCTCATCTAGGAAGTCTTTTGAAGGGATAAATTTTTAATCTAAAAATAAAAGAGGGCTTTTTGGGGGTGTTTATTAATAATAAATACCGTTTGATATTTACTAAACTGTACTGTGGGAGAAGAGGGCGACAGTAAAGACGTCGTTTGCATGGTAATTGTACGGAAAGTTATAAATTAAGCATGAGGTGAAGTTATATGGAAATGCGACTCCCCGGGAAATGAGAATATTTTAACAAAATATTATCTCAGTCCCCATTTGACCCGGGGTCAATTAGAAAAGAAACGTCAACGTCGGCGAACGTGGGGGCTGGAAATTAAAATGGGAGCTTCCTCTCCTGCCTCATTTGCAAGGCTGATGCAAAGTTAAAGTGAAACAAGTGTGTTGTCTCGAGATTGCGGCTTAATTTGACAGACAGGACACTGAAGAATTGATTAGGATCTGAGGCTGACAGGCAACCGAGGCAATGCTACCTGAAACATGGTGACTTCAGCAAATAAGCTCTTAACGGGGCTCCCTTTCTTTCAGAAGGTCTCCGCAGTATAAGTGCAGGCCCATGACATTATAACGCAATAAACGCTGAATTAAAGCGTCTCGCTTTAGCCTACAGTGTCGCACCACAGCTTTAAAATGGCATGGGCGTGCAGTATAGCACTCGCCGGGTGTAAAATTAATATATAATACCCATGAAAGGTCATCTTGCTTTATTCAAAACTCATAAATCAAACTTAGAGTTTCAGATGTTTTCGCAGAGTTTAGTGGAGGGCCCTATGTTAGCGATCTTTTTTAGGGCGTGGTGGTGTGTCTTTGCTATTGTAATGGTCAGGGCCGGCCCAAGCCTTGATAGGGCCCTAAGCAGATTTTCATTAGCCCCCCCTCATACCACCACCTCAGCACAAGATGCTTCATCATTTCATAGGGAGAGAGATTTTGCGCAATTCGTTGAAGTGCCCGTACCTTTATCGACCACCCAAGCGGTGCGTATCTGCGTTTGCCCGACAGTGGCAGCAGCCAACAGCAGAAATTGATTAATCTAGTACCGGTGTGCCAAATATGAAGATAAATGTGTATAAAAATTGCTTTTTTTTAATGGGGTGAAACACCATTTTGTTTTATAATTCAACGTTATTTTTAAAATACAAATTTTTTATCATGATATCTTGTGCTCTTGGGTGCCCCTTTGGTGGTGTCAGGGCCCTAAACGGCCGCCTAATTCAAGTATGCCTTGGGCCGGCTCTGGTAACGGTGGGAAAAGTACGCCTTGCGTGACTCAAAAAGCACAAAAGGCATGTACTAAGTCTCTTAATTAATCATGGGTGTGTTTTGGGCGCAAAGCGAGGGTGTTTGCGCGTTGTGCACGTGCCTGTATTGACAATTCACTGCCAAGGTAGCAACAAAACCCATAGCACATGCCAGTTAACAGCTATGCAAGCTTTTACTCCAATAAAAGAATATTATTCTACAGGCGAGGCACTCCACCGCTTCAGCACGGCTTCCCAGACCGTGCACAATGCACCATTGAACATTCAGAAATGTGTCACGGATACGTATCATGGCATGAATGCGTATCACACACACACACACACACACACACACACACACACACACACAGAGCAGTGGGCAGCCAACTCCAGCACCCAGGGAGCAGAGAGGGTAAAGGGCCTTGCTCAAGGGCCGAACAGTGGCGGCTTGCCAAGCTTGGGAATCAAACCCACAACCCTGTTATCGATAACCCGGCGCTCTAACCGCTGAGCCACCACTGCCCGCAAACATAAGCACATAATAATTAATGAATAATTGTGTATAAAAGTGAGCAAGCGACGCATTTCTACAGTATACGCAATGCTATATACTGTATAGGCCCACAACAATTCAAAGAACCTATTGTATATATGATAAGAACCTGCCGTAGGGTTTTTTTAAAGTTCAACATGATTTAAAAGTAAAAAAAAGGCAGAACTCTTCCAAACAAGAGTTCAACTGGTTAGCATTTGCTTGTTAAATGGTTGAAACGTGCTTAAAATATCCTCATCTCGAATTTAGAGTAAAGTAAATGAAATGACCTTTACTTTAAAACATGGCACACCGACTGATGCTTTCTGAATGCTGCCAATTATACAGAAATATGGCATGAATTTAGATGTTTACTTCATCTTAAGTGTTTAGTCTGCAGTATTACAACTGTGCAGTGGGTCACATAACCGAACTCCAGTTATGCACTAATACAGGTCATAATGAAGAAGGCTTAATGCTCAGTGAATTAACCATTTAAAAGTGTCTAATTTGGGCTTTATTGAACAAAGAATGGGGCTTTAATTGGGCCTTCCCTAAAACTACAGTGATAATAAATATGTTTTTGCCCTTTAAGTAAAAAAAGCACTTTTTGAAAGGTCAGGTCCATTGACTTGACTTTCTCCCGTATTTCTTGTACTCTGGAAACTGGAATGGCATGGTTGTCTTGGTAACTTCCTATGGAAAATTCTTAGAAATCAGCAAAAGTCTTAAAGACTTACAGAACAATAGAATCTGAAACAACTGAGATTTTATAAAACTTTTGACCAGCAGTGCTCTCCACAGACTCTCAACTTTTTATTGTTGAGAAAGACACACAGTACACACCGTAGTACAGTAAGATTCCTACAGTTTCATCAACTTTTGACATGACTCATGAAAGCCGGCTAGGCCGACCGGTCTGCTGTGAGCTGGCAGGAGCCCAGGCATTGGTACAGCCTCCTGAAGAGAAGATGTGGATGTGCTCCATGCGGCTGTGGCCTTAGTTCCCTCAGTCTCAGCCAGCCAAACGCCCACTCCAACAGCTGCTCCTTCTCTAGCAGTACATACACTTAGACCTACATCCACCATAACTCAGTACCTACACAGCCATAACTCATCTCAGCATACCTGGGCCAGGCACTACAGACAAGCCACATGCACACACACACACACACACACACACACTATCCAGATAACATATGGCAGCTCATATACAGCCAATGCACGAACACACACACACACACATTGGCAATGAAAAGTTTGTATGTTTTATGCTTCAGTCGTTGACCATGTTTCTTTCCAAAGCAACACTTGGTCGAGATACAGTACTCTTCAAAAGTTTGGAATCATCACTGAAAATGTTGGAATCAAGGGTTTTCCATAAATTTAATCTAATTTGGAGGCAGATGAATGTATATGATGATTCTGGTGGACCTCCACACATTTCAAACAAGCAGTTAAAATAAAAAATAAAAAAGCAGTGCAGAGATGTTTGATGTGTCCAGAATGATGAAGACAGTGAAGAATGCTGATAAATCTCTTAAAACCTCAAGAATGAAGTTATAACTAATTCATTTCCAGAAATCCAGAACATCTCATATCTCAAAAGTGGATTTTGCTCGGACCATGCTTTCAGCTCATGGTGATTTGGAAGAAGATTTCCAAAGGGTGGAGGGAGAACTTCAGGTGTCTTCTGCTAGTAGTACAGCCAGGAATTGGGTGGTGGAGGGTTGTGAAGACTTGTCATAGACATGTGCTTAAGGTAGAGGTGGAATTTGTAGGATGTTGAATTACGGAGAAGGGGCTTCATACATGTTCCTTCTCCAACAGAATGTTGTGGTATTACTAAAATAATTTGTTTAAATAATTTAATTAATTAATTTAACAAAGTATTCTTTAACAAAGTATTTAGTAAAACATCCAAAGACAATCTTTTGGTATGTTGTTTTTTTACATTCCAAGCAAAAATGGTTCAAAATAGTATTCACGAAGAGGTCTAATAGCAATAACGGAACCATTGTGGTTCTACAAAACAACCATTTTTTAAAGATTCTATAAGAAACCATCTTCAAGAGCTTTCCCATCCACTAGGCACATGATCATTTAAGCATTCGGTTGGTTTTCAGCTGTCAGGGATTAATATAGAATCATTGCTTTTAATAAAGAACCCCTAAAGAACCTTTGTTTTAAATCTAGTTATCATCTAGTTTTATATTTATATATATATATATATATATATATATATATATATATATATATATATATATATATATATATATATCAGGGCAAAACTTGACATTATTCTCAGCGAGAGCTAGATTTCTTTACTCATCGTTTTTTCTGACGTTGGGCTGAACTTGCATGGACAACCTGGTCTGGCCATTTTGGCAGTTGTCTTAAATGTTCTCAACATTTAAGGGATGACTGCTTTAGTGGAACGGTTGATTTTGAACAGTTCTGAGATCTTTTAAAATAAGTTTCCAGACTCACCTGCACCTACACCCTTCTTTCTGAAGGCCTTAGAGAAGACAGCTCTCTGGATTTGGCCATAATGATCTTCTTCACCCCTCACTCACTTTAACCATCTATCAAGAGCAGACCAGAGGTTTAAATAAGACTCCAGACTCCTCCAGAATAATCCTCTCCAACCATGTTCTGATCATCTGCAGCTGATGTTCTGCTCCTGATCCTAATTCCACACATTTGAAGGAGTAATAAATGTGTGTGTGAGCTTAGTTAGATTACCTCCATCTCTCATTGTTGATCAAATGAAGATCAGATCTCCAGATGTTTACGTATGTTCAGAAAGACAAAGGTTTTAATGGGGTGCCCTAAGGTTCCACATGTAAGTAAGGGCATCCAGGTATCTTTTCGTGGAGCTGTCTGAGAGAACACTGTGTGTGTACAGTGTACAACTTCTTTGAAGAACCTACAATGAAGGATATTTGGACTTTGGTATTTAAGACTTTGCTGTAGCAGTGGGAAATACTGCAGTACTTAAATACAGTACTATACAGTACAAATCTGACCATGACTGTGACCGGTATTGGATAAGCTTTTCCATCACACTGAAAGCTGCAAATGTCCAGGGAAAGTCAACTGCATATTGTCCATCTTAATATCAAAGGTCCAGTCATGCCACCCATGAAAACTGTTTTTCAGCTGTAATGAAAACCCCTCTCTGGGAAATAGGCTGGGGATTCAATTGCGTGGAGGTCAAGGGTATGGCCCTTCTGTTGGTATAGGGACTGCTTAAAGCATCTGTATTACGGAAATGTGACCACTCTGAACGCTGTGCCTCTTTGGATGCAGTTCTTCTTAAGTTGATGTGGTGTATTCTTAGCCTGGAGAGGGTCAAGATAATAAATGGTCTTCAATTGCATGGACTATCAGGTACCATACTGTGTATATCTCTACTGTAGATGTCCTTTAGCTAAAGGGTTGTGGCACTGTGGCTTTTGCTTTAAAGCCATTCCATAGCCATATCTAAACACTTTTATTTATATTCAGTTCAGCTGCAACGGTTATTATTAATGGATATCTTGGTAAAGATCTAGGTGATTTTTTTGCAGTCTCTTTTTGTCATGCTTTAACCCATTCAAGCTTTCTTCAGCATGTTCTAAAGTTTGGAACCAACATTTTAAGAGATGTTTAGGTTTGTCTGCAGAAAAATTTATCTAGTGATTCCAGGATGCCACTCCTGTGCACCTTTACAAGTTTCAAAAGAATCCATAGGAAGCTGTAAAAGCACTGAAGAAGGTTTCTGAGGTATCCAGAATGATGAAGAGAGCTGTAGCCATCTACCTAAAACCACCCTGAAATCTGCAGAAAATCAAGAATTAAGATAATAACGAAACTAATTAACAAACATATCTCAAAACAGAAAACCTGGCAAACAAGAGAATTGCAGTATACGGTCATATGCAAAAGTTTGGACACATTTTGATCATCTGCTACAGTAAACTTAAAAATCTAAAATATCTGAACAATTTAGTGCTTAATTCATAAATTCATAATTTAAAAAACAACAAATTTATATATATATATATATATATGTGTGTGTGTGTTGTTGTTGTTATATATATATAACTTCTATATATAGAAGTGTTGTTACTTCTGCTTTTGAACGCCACATTTAACATGTTTTTTATTTGGATCTAAATAATAATTGTGTGATCTCTGGTTATCTCTGATGTGAACTTATCTATATTTTTTACTTAGAAAATCAAGAATTTCGTATAATTTGGTCAGGGGTGCCCAATCTTCTGCATATGGTTGTATAATTTATCACTTAAAAACAACTTCTTAGTGTCAAAATACTTGAAATATTAAATAAAATATAATAAAATACAATTTACTCTTCATAATATACTTCATATATATATATTACTATGAAGAGTAAATTGTATTATATATTATAATATATTTCACCCTGTCCTTCAATGCTCAGGACCCCACAAGACCACCACAGAGAGCAGGTAGTATTTGGGTGGTGGGATATTCTTTACACAATACCAGCACAATACACACTAATATGCCAGGCGGTGTCACTGCAGAAAGGAGGTTAATAACAAAGTATGCAGAGAAACAGATGGACTACAGCCTGACATTATAGAACTACACTGTGCTCCTATATGGTAAATGGAGCTGATAACCTGACTGCAGTTTGTTAGAAGCTGGGAAAGATCAGAAACTTAGACTAGAGAGAAATTCCACTGGGCCGAGCTGGATTTCTTCATTTTACAGTTACTGACAAAACAGAGTGAGGATGATGCAGCATCTTCCCATCACCTACACTTAGTTGGCTCACTGTCTATTGAGGCTTAATTGAGAGGCAATTTTGGATAGTCAAAGGTGAAGTGGGGTAGGGGTGGCAAGCACACAAGTGACTGAATCTACCCAACCAAAATATTCAGATTTCTTTATATAGGTTTTTCACAGCGGATGTCCGGGTCCGAGCCTCTTTTGAGCAACCGGGGTGACAGTGGTATGGAAAAACTCCTCCAAATGGAGAGGAAGAAACCTTCAGAGGAACCAAGACTCAAAAGGGGAACCCATGCTCTTCTGGCTGACAGTGGATAGCACAACAAGTGACAGAACAACAAGATTAAAAATTCTAAAATAATAATAATAATAGTGAATTAAGAGCTGTGGTGAATCAGACATCCAGCCAGAAAGGAAGAGAAAGTCCATGCAGGTAAACAGTCATATGCACTGAAGGCCAGAATTAATCAATGTGAAGGTCCAGATCCAGCAGGACAGCATCGCAGTGGGCAGCAGGGTAGTGGAGAGCCAGGTCCGGCGGTACTGGGACGGAGCAGTTAGAACAGGGCATCTCAATACATGGGAAAGAGCGAGAGAACAGAGACTAGGGGCTAGGGGGGGACAGCAAAATTGTGGGGGTGGTGGTGTTACAGTGGGACCGAGCTGACCCAGTATAAACATCACTATATTCAGTTTTCCAGAATAGCCTGCTAACGACATTTCCTCACAAAGCTCATGATAATATGTGCGGCACATACCAGCGGTACAAACACACCAGCACATTCAGTGAGAAGTGGGAGTCCAGATAGAGAGAAAAGAGAGAGACAGAGAGAGAGAGAGAGAGAGAGAGAGAGAGAGCCCTGAGTGAGTATGCTGACCCAGACCAGCTGTTGGTGCTGGTTTGGCGTCATCATCAGGGCATGGCTGGTCTCTCTGTAAGTCCAGCGCAGTGTGTCCTGCTCTAATCCCACAGCGAGCGCTCCCAGATGGGCCGACAGATTTAGATCAGCCGCTCGGACATGACCAGCTCCAGCAGACCGGAAACATTGCTGTAGACCTCAGAGCCAGTCACTCACATCTCGGCCAGATTATATCGATTGCTCCAATTGAAGACAGCACTGCTCTCATGGCTCCCCGGTTTTCTCCAGTTTACACACTTAAAAAGAGAAAACCTAAAAAAAGGCAGTGTGTGGTAACAAGCAATTTCACTGGGCTAGTTAATTAATCCTCAACTTAAATGAACATGTGAATAATCAATTCATTATTACAGTTAATTAGTTAATGGTTCATTGTTTGAGTTGAACAAAACCCAGTTCAGTTGCTTTTTACAGAATATTTATTTATTTATTTATTTTTATTAAACGGCTGAACCACGTTTTTACAGTGTACATATAGTACCTATGTGCACATTGTCATTATCCACTAAAACATAGTAATTCCTTTTTTAAAATTTTGTCAAATAGACCAAAAGAAGCGGCTTTTGTACACTGACTTCCATTGAAAGTCAAAGTTTTCCCTCCACCTGTTAAGTTGCCATTTTGCGCAGATGTTTACATTTACATTTACCTCAGCTAGTTTGAACAGACTGAAAATTCAAAGATCCTCTAATCTTAGACTCTACTAAACACAAGTCAGTAAGATGACCACTCTACTATTCACCCAAGTCCTCTCAGAAGAGGAGGAGGGTCTTCAGTCTGGGTTTGAAGACAGCGAGTGTTGGACTCTGCTGTTTGGACACCCAGGGGAAGTTCGCTCCACCACTTCGGTGCAGGACAGTAAAAAGTCTGGACGCTCGTCTTCTGTGGATCTTAAAGGATGGCGGGTCGAGCCGAGCCGTACTTGAAGCTGGAAGGGCTCTTGGTGCGGATCGGCTTCTGACCATTGCCATCAAGTACGGAGGGGCTGGCTGGTCCAGTCTTTGCTTTGTAGGCCAGAGTCAGGGGTTTGAATCTGATGACCTGGGCAGCAGCTACAGGAAGCTACAGTGAAGAGAGAACGCAGCAGAGGAGGAGCTGAACATGGCTGAATTTAGGAACGTTGAAGACGACCTGTGCTGCTGCATTCTGGATAAGTTGCAGGGGCCTGGTGGTGCGCAGAGGGAGAGCAGCCAGAAGAGAGCTGCAGTAGTAAAGTCTAAAAGTGACACCTGGGCGACTCTCTAGAGAGGAAGGGTCGAATTTGCAAGGTATTTGCATGAGAGCAAGACTACAATAAAACTCTATATATAAATATATTAGGTGGCACTGTGGTCGCAGCAGTATACTGGGTTTAGGTATAGCATGGTATATACATTGATGGTTATCATACCATATACTATATGTGCACTATATGTGTACCATATGTGCTTAATACCAGTACGGAACAGAGTTTCTAAAACCAGTCAGTCGATTAATGGAGAAAATAATCATCAGATTCATCAAAAATTAAATAAAAATATAACCTTGTGTGTAGCTTTTTTGTTTGTTTATTAGTTTGTTTATTTATGTCATCAAAAGGTTGACCTTTTACATATGCTTCCATTATATATATATATATATATATATATATATATATATATAAAACACGTAAAAATAAAAAATTTGTGGCTGAGGTGAATCACAAACACAATTCAGAGTAAAAAGTCTAACAAAAAAAAAACAAAAACCCGCAACTCCATCTTAAGGCTGTGTGCATTGCCATGGTAACGTGAACAAATTTGGTTGGCCAGTGATAGAGGGCCGTCAGTCACACATGTTTCTTAGAATATTCAGGCCACGCCCACACCGTTCTCAGAGAGGTCTGAAGAGTGCATTTTTGGGGATGATGATTTTTAGGAATGTTTGATCATAATTTTGGTTTTGTGTGTTTTATTTTTTCTGTATTTAACCCCTTAAACAGTCTATGGGCCGCTCACGGGCCGAAAGTCTTATTACAAACTTCTATCACCAAGGAATCGCCCGACTCGTTGTACAGAAGTCCCTGTAGATGTTGAGAAATAGACCTTAGTGTGTAATAAGCCTTGCTGTGTTAAGGGGTTCAACTTAGCTGAACCCTTCAGTGAACACCCAAGTTTAGGATTTTACAAAAAATTCTATATATGGCTGCTGTCCAGTGAAAAACATGTATCTCCATAATTGTCTGTTTTTAGTTTTCTCCATGGATTGAACCCTGTAGCTGCTTCAGTACACTGTGTGAAAACGTCCGGATGGATGGACCAATAGAAATGCTCTTATTAAACTGACTTCCATTCAAAGCTACAACCATTTTGCCTTCTCCTGACATTTTGTGGTTAAACCTAAAATAAAAATTGTGCCGAGTGCTGTGATATTCTGAGGTACCTGCAGTGTATCGTGTGGTTATAAACGCTTGTAATGACGCGACTTTTCAGAAACACGTCTCTTAGACACTCTACTGACAAGCTGGATTACCAACATACAGTACTATGTGTACGTACTATTAATAAATCAAATGGAAAGTGTTGGCTGTCTTGATTTCTTCAAACATATCTGAAGCTTCCTAACATGAACGGAAGCTACTTTTGTTCCACGATGATCTATTTTTAAGCGCTTATTAAATAAGGGTGATTGAAGGCGCAGGCAGTAATATGTGCTGCCAGCAGGTCTAATGTGTGGGCAGCTCCCATTTTGAGTGTTCATCTCACATTTCTACCTGCCACAAGCCTGAGTGAATACACTTGTAACTCATTGGCCTACTCCGAGTGTAAGCGTGGCTATTATTGTATCCTATTGATTAAGTAAGACGGCACCTATTAGCAGAACCGTTGTGCCAGATCCCCACGGACGTCCATCGCTAGTAGAAATGATTGCTGTTTCCAGACATTTCCACGAGTTGCCGTTACCACCTGTTCGTTCAGGAGACTCGGTCCTGTTGAGAGTAGCTTACATCAGGCATTATTCGGGATAACAGCAGGTTGTTTGCTCGAGTAATTGAGGTGGCTGCAGGGCAAAACAGCAGGGAGACACACCTGGGAGTTCCCTGGCAACCCCATGGCCGTTTAATTACCCACACAAAGTTGGACCAAAAAATTGCGAAGCTCCGCCTCAAGGGACGTCCAGCACCAACGTGCCTACACAGGCACGGCTTAAACGTTATGTAACTCATAGTGGCGGCGGCATCGGCGGCATCGGCGGCATCGGCGGTGGGCTAATTAATTTAGCCGTAATGTCAGCAAGCCTTGCTTTTCTCTGCTGACTGCTTACATTGAAGTTTCAGTGCTAAAGGTGTGCTGTTAACACTTCGGGCTTTGGGACACGGTGTTGAAAGCAAAGGCTTTAACAGATTTGAGCTGCAGGAACGTGCATGTTTTGCGCCATCTCAGCATTTCCAGCAGCTTCAGAGAGATGTGTGAGAAAAGAGAGCCTCTCTAGTGTTGCAACGAATCCCTAAGCACTGAAGTGTCCACTAAGTTAGTGACAATGGCGTCGTTCTGTTTTCTGCTAACTGCAGGTGTTTTCTGAAGGGCTTTGGGGGCCGTGTTGTTGTTTCTGCAGGGTTTCGGGGCCTTTGGCCTCAGGCGCCTTTGATTGAGGAGGGATGGGCAGACTGTGGCAGCCGCTAGCGCGTCCGGTTCTTGCTAATGTTAGCAGTAGTGGCGGGGCTAGCTAGCTGACAGTCAGAGGAATGGGCCGTGACTGGCTGCTTGTTTTGTGCCACGATCCCTCACCACTCACGCCTGCTGAAAAAATAAATACTCCAGCTCGGGGGCTATAAATAATGGATGACTTGTCCGCTGTCACTTTACATATCACGTCAAGGCCTGGCTTGGCCATTATTAGGGGGCTTTCGCTCACTCTCACTCTCTCTCCTTCTCCCTCTCGCGCTCTCACACCTTTGTCTTTGTTCTGCGCCGATTGCCCACACACCTCTCCGACAGGTGGGCTGTCAGTCTGCCTGCGATTCATCACGGGTATCTGCTGATTGTGACGGGATAGTAGAGACGACTGTCTTGCTTCCTTTTCTGTTTCTTTCTTTTGTTTCCCGTGCCCCCCGTCCCCCCCCTTGCTTCTTCGTCTTCTTCCTCCCCTGCTTGTTTTTTTTCTGGGCGAGTAGGCAAGGCATGTTTGGTTAAAGGTAAGTGCTTTGGTCTGCGTGGCTGCGCCGGCCCTGGCGATTGATAGAGCGCTGCAGGGCCTGTTCCTGGCAGCCTGACCCCGTCATGGTGAAGCGCTCATCTGGATGGAGTCCCTGCACGCTCCATCCACAGAAACCCGTCATGTTAAACATTGAGTGAAGCCTGGTGAAATTTCGCCTCAGGGCCGGTGGAGAGAGCGCGGCGAGAGACGGGGCGAGCGAGGGAGACGGAGCGCAGGCCCACCCTTTCAACAGAAGACATCATGGATTATTCACGTTTGCAGCTGCGCTGGTGAGAAAAATTGATGAAGAACAGCTGGCTGGAGCAGGATGTGTGTGTGGGGGGCGGTGGAGGGGGGGTTCGGAGATGGCGAGGGTGCTCCACCTTTAGCACGTTGGGAGAGGAGCTCTGCTTCTGCAGAGTTGTGCTGCTTGCAAAAAAAAACAAAAAAAAAACCCAAAAAAAAAACAAAAAGAAAAACACAAGACCAAAGGAGCTCGACTGAAAGCAGCTCAAAAACTCGTCCGGCCAGGCTGCAGGGCAAGTCCTGGGGCGAGGGGGCTGGAGAGAGTCCAGTTGTGGGGGTTGCTGGACTAGCTGGACCAGTGTCAGTGGATTAGACAGAACCTTAAAGATCTTAAAGTGATAGTCCAGCAGAACTACTTCACATATAGCTGACCAACCAGGACATGAAGATAAAACTTCAGTATACACTCTTAATACTACTCTTAATAATTTATTATTAGTAATAACAATAATAATCATTATCATCATATTATTATAAAAAATAAAAATAAAATAAAATACATAAAAATAATATATATATATATATATATATATATATATATATATATATATATAGTATAAATAAAATAAATAAAAATAAAATGACATATTTGACATATTTTTTTCTATAAATAAATTAAATTAAAATAAATTTAAATAACATACACAGTTGCAGTTCCAAATGTGCTTCAAAAAGTGCTTTTAAATGAAAAGGGGGTAGACAGGGTATCCAAAAACAATTATTATAATAATAACAATAATAATAATAATTATAAATATTAATAATAATAATAATAATAATAATAAGAAGAAGAAGAAGAAGAATCATCATCATCATAATAATAATAATAAATTGTTCATTTAAGAAACAAGCTATATAAAATCTCTATTTAAAAAGAGGAACAAAAAAAAAACATAACTCCATCCAGTTTACAGTTAATTTAACAAAAATAAAGGTGCTTCAAAGGGTCACCATTGAAGAACCATTTTCAGTTCCATTACAAAGCCGCTGTGAGTGTAAAGATTCTCCTAATTGGAAACAGAACCATCACATTTACTTCTCTTCACACAAACATCTCTTTATCAAAAATTATTCTTTATGGAACCAAAGCTGGTTCTTCTGGCACTACTCAAACTCTTTTGAACGGTTATTATATTTAGGAGTGTGTGTGTGTGTGTGTGTGTGTGGGGGGGGGGGGATTTATTGAATGAAAACAAGCCAGAAGCTGGTAATTAAAAGGTCACTTCATATGATTTTAACTTCCTTAAACAGTAAACTGTGCAGGTCTACATTAAAATACTGCATCAATTCTGAACCATATTTATTAGTAATGTTTGCTAATATGTCTTACAGGGTTGAAATAATGTCTTAGCTGTAACAATTAGCCAGAAATCTTTAGTACATATAGTTATATATTTTATTTACTTACTTTTTATGATATATTTTTTATATTTATTTCTATATATATATATATATATATATATATATATATATATATATATATATATATATATATATATATATATCAGGTATCTACTTAGTATTAGCTTGTAATAAGCAGTCAGTTAATTACTTAGTACTCCTTGTAATGGGAAGAGAACTGGCTTGTAATAAGCAGTCAGGTAAGTACTTAGTACTGCTTGTAATGAAAAGAGTACTGGCATGTAATTAGCAGTCAGGAATCTACTTAGTACTCCTTGTAATGGGAAGAGTACTGGCATGTAATTAGCAGTCAGGAATGTACTTAGTACTGCTTGTAATGGAACGAGCACTGGCATGTAATTAGCAGCCAGAA
The DNA here is from genome assembly GCF_030463535.1 of Salminus brasiliensis. Taxonomy (NCBI): domain Eukaryota; kingdom Metazoa; phylum Chordata; class Actinopteri; order Characiformes; family Bryconidae; genus Salminus; species Salminus brasiliensis. The sequence goes on from NC_132888.1 coordinate 4,677,765, forward strand.
ATCTACTTAGTGCTGCTTGTAATGGAACGAGCACTGGCATGTAATTAGCAGTCAGGAATGTACTTAGTACTGGCTTGTAATGGGAAGAGTACTGGCATGTAATTAGCAGTCAGGAATATACTTAGTACTGGCTTGTAATGGGAAAAGTACTGGCATGTAATTAGCAGCCAGAAATCTACTTAGTACTGCTTGTAATGGAACGAGTACTGGCATGTAATTAGCAGTCAGGAATATACTTAGTACTGGCTTGTAATGGGAAGAGTACTGGCATGTAATTAGCAGTCAGGAATGTACTTAGTACTGGCTTGTAATGGGAAGAGTACTGGCATGTAATTAGCAGTCAGGAATATACTTAGTACTGGCTTGTAATGGGAAGAGTACTGGCATGTAATTAGCAGTCAGGAATATACTTAGTACTGGCTTGTAATGGGAAGAGTACTGGCATGTAATTAGCAGTCAGGAATATACTTAGTACTGGCTTGTAATGGGAAGAGTACTGGCATGTAATTAGCAGTCAGGTAAATACTTAGTAGTGCTTGTAATGGGTAGAGTACTGGCTTATAATAAGTAGTCAGGTATCCATTAGGAACTGAGGGCCACACCAGTAATAATACAGTAAGAAATTGCTTGTAACTCGATAATTTGAGTAAAATATCAGTTTGCTTAATCATAAGTAAACTTCCTAACACTTTGTAGTCCACTATACTGTCGTTTATAGTGTACAGTCTAAAACTACAGACTGTAAACAGTCTAAAAGTCTAAAACAAATACAATAAACATGGCAAATCAAATATGTCTCAATTACAAATGCTTTTA